>NW_026887037.1:0-82838 GCF_032173495.1 Musca vetustissima | reverse complement strand
AAGTATTTCCATTGAAAATTTTGATGTTTTTTCAATTTGAGTAATATTACTTCGTAGCATTTTCACTTAATTTTTTCAATTCAATTTATTTCGTATGCGAGGCACACACTATTTCAATTTTATTTTTTGGGAATTGCGTTTGTTCTTTTTCCCTGCTTGTCCTTTATTTTATATTATGATGTAATTAATAATGTTTATTCTAATTGATATCACTTTTTTACTTTTGGACAAATCAATGGCAGGATCACTGAATTTTCCTTGTTTGCAAATTAACAGTTAGACGAAAACAGAGATGCCAGAGTGTCAATGCAATTGTTGTGCATGTATGACAGCATTGCCATTAGGAATTGATTAGTTGATTATTAAGGGTGCTGTAGACTATGGTTGATGTAGACCTTTAATGATTAATATTAATGTGATATTTGTCAAAATAAATTGATTTAGAAAGTATAAATTGAAAGTTTTTAGTGAGAGATAAATGATAATCAAATTAATGTCCTGGTGCAATTGAAACTTAAAATAACTTTGATAAGTTAACTAAATTATAATTAATTTAAATAAATTAAGTTTTCTAAGTAGTTTATTACATTTTAAAATAAATGAAATTAAAAAAATGAAATGGACGATTTTCAGTCCATGAGCACTAAAACGGCATTTACTTTAGATTGTTTTGCATGTTTAACAAACTTTATAATGATTTATTTGACAAATATGAGGATTTATTTAACAAATAGACAATGGAATTGACAATTGAAACCCAGTGGGTTAACTAAACCCGGTACAATGTAAACATACTATAAGTTTTCCAATATAAGAAATCTGTAATTTTTTGAATCGTCGTTAAATCGTCGGATGTTTACTGCTTTGATATGATGAAAAAATAAATCACCAGTTAAAGGACCAAAACCAGTACGCTTCGAGAATCATGTTTTATGAAATTTTGCATAACCAAATCCAAAAATGCTATTTTTAAGGAACGAATCGCAAGATGGGCTTGGATCTTCTATATAACGAAAATAGTAGGGAGATTTGCTATACAATGGGAACTCAAAAGTAGTACTTCTTATATTTCGATTTTCTTAAACCACACTATATTGCAAAAAAAAAAAAAAAAACTCAAGTAGTCGATTTTCGTAATCCACCCTAGATACCAATTTTTTTATCATTAAAGAAATTTACCAATCATTAAAGAAATTTTGCAATGCAAGAAAAATATGATAAATGGCTTGGTGCTCAGTCCGGACTGTATGGGGGATACATTAAAACTACCCAACCAAGCTCCCGAAGTTTCTGGCGAGGCACTGTAGATGTGTGTGGCCTAGTGTTGTTCAGGTGGAAAGCGACACCTCTCCTGTTGGTCAATTCTGGCCTTTTCTTGGTCAATTGTAAACGGGTTAAAACAGTTTTATGATCAATTTTTAGCTCCTGAGCGACATGCCGTTCAACTTCGATAATTTATACGATTTTATCAACATTTTTTATAAAATGCACCTGTACGAGGTTCATCTTTAACATCAAAAATTCCTGAACGAAATCTATTGGCTTTTACAGTATCGGAACCATAAACACCATTCACAATTTTAGCCGCTTGGCTTGCATTTTCGCCTTTGTCAAAGAAAAACTGTAAAATGTTTCGCATTTTCTCTTTGTTCACTTCCTTTTTGAAAACCGTGTACCTAATAACTGAATGCAGCAAAATGTCACCCTTCCAACGAGCATAAATCTGAAATTGTTTTGATCGATACTTTACGAGAAAAAATACTAGATTTCTTTTTCCCCAACTAATATTTTACTAAATAAAAAATGACAAGCTATTGTGGTATATATGGTTTGTTTATATGAAAACGTATTCTTTTAAATAATCCGACACATTGTGATAGTATTTTTCTTTTCAAATGCTCCCCTTGAGAATTTTTAGTTTTGCGAATTGTTACTAAAAGATGTTTTCAATTTTGTAGTGATTTTTTTTAATAATTCCAATACATTGCTGAATCGTCTCATATTTTGTATGATCGTAGTGAGGTTTTGCATTATTTTTGACATAAAAGAAATAATGCAAAACCTCATTTCTTGTTGAAAATCCCTTTATTATTTTACCATGCTAATATCAAATTAATATTATATATTCATATTTTATTGAACATTATTTAGTTTATCTCAATTTTTCTAAAAATTTCTTTAAATTTTAAATGCGAATGTTCCTTCCATTCCATATTTTCTATGGGCTTAGTTTATTCTAAACATATTTCAAAAGTAATGGAAAACTTAACTTCTTGTCGGAAATCTTTTTTACCAATCCTTCAAAATAATTTTACATATTTATATTTTATTAAACATTGTTTATTTTATCTCTAAATTATTTAATTTTTGATTGTGAATATTCCTTTGCTCTTTTTTAATTAATTTTCATTTTCTACATTTTTTAAATATTGCTATATCAACATCTCCTTATGGTTTATAAATCCCAATGTATGAAATTCAATAATCTAAAGCACCTTATTAACTAACTGTCAGCTGACAATGCTCTTTTGCTACTTACTTCATCATCTGGCATCATCTCTCTCGTCTAACTGTAAATTGAAAATTTATTGTCATTCTCGATCGTTTTTGCAGTTGAAGCTGTTTCCCAATAGTGCAAATTTAATTGTAAAATTATTGCATTTATAATAAAGATATTGTTATTATAATTGTTGAAAAGTGTTTACCAGTTAATGCCAATGTTGAATTAAAGAAAAGTCGATTCGAATTCAGTGTATTTATGAGTAAATAAATGAATAGAAAATTTGGC
The DNA here is from genome assembly GCF_032173495.1 of Musca vetustissima. NCBI lineage: Eukaryota > Metazoa > Arthropoda > Insecta > Diptera > Muscidae > Musca > Musca vetustissima. The sequence continues at coordinate 80,050 of NW_026887037.1, read as the reverse complement.
AAATTTCTGTGGGTTTTGTGTGAAACAGGAACGGACATGAACGGATGCAACAAATTGCAAATGGTAGTCGGCTATGTTTAAAATCGTTGTGATTTCCGTCGGTTGTGTGTGTGTGTCAGTAAAAAATGTGTTTAGTGTGTTATGTTGTTTGGCCGGCCATAGAAAATACGCATAAAAAGCATGCCGAAGTTTGTGAGTGCTTGAAAGAGTTGAAATGTCATGAATAATAAAAGAAACGGATAAACGTAAATAATGTAGAGAAAGAAAATGTGACAAACTTTTGTGTGTTTGTGTAAAAAAGTGAATTAAAAAAATAATATAATCTATAAATAAAAATTAACGAAAAAATATTTCAAAAAATTGCAAAAATTGCAGATGCTGAAGTAGACAAAAGGTGAGTCAATATTTTAAATTTATTAAAAAACAAAATTCAAATATTTATCTATACTAATAAAAGAGTAAAGTGATTGACTGACTGGGTGAGGGTCACTCTTGGTCCAAATTTGACAGATAAGACTGGGTTTTTGGAAATTCGTACTAGAACGGTACCAAAAGTACTAAATGTGATACCATTTGTATTTGGCGAACCGGTGCAGTTAGAACTTTAAAATTTTGATTGGTGGTCGCTGTCGAAGTGTAGGATAGATGTACCAAAGGGTTTTTGGAAATTCGAACTATAAGTATGCGAAAAGTACTAAAATGTACTAAATTTAGTACAATTTCGTAGCATGTGAATGGATAGAGCTAAAAACTTGAAATTTGGAATGCGAATAAGGGTTGAGATGTAGGGTCTATTTAAGAAGATGGTTTTGAAAGCGTGTACTCATGTGTACGAAAAGTACTACATGGTACTATATTTGGTACAAATTTAATTTGGAGATAAAAATCGAGCTGGAATCCTGAAATTTGAAATTAACGTTACCGTCGGAGTGCAGGATTCGGATATGAACGCGTTTTTGGAAATTTGTTACTTATGTGTACGAAAAATACTAAATCGTACTATAATCGGTACAGTTTGGATTTGGGTGAACCGATAGAGCGGGAACAATGAAATTTGGCGTCATAATCACTGTAGGGGTGTGGAATTGGGACCAGGATTCAGTTTAAGAAATTAATACTTATGAGTTCTAAATGGTACTAAATTTGGTACAATTTGAATTTTAGGTGAATCAATAGAGCTAGAATCATGAAATTTGGAGTAAGGATCACTGTTGAGGTGTAGGGTTGGGGTATGTAGGATGTTTTAGAAATTTGTACTAAGTGTAATAAATTTGGTACAATTTAAATTGTGGGTGAAGCGATAGAGTTGGAATCCTGAATTTTTGATTTAGGATCACTGTGGAGGTGTAGGATTGGGGTATGTAGGAGGGTTTGGAAATTGGTACTACTGTGTACTAAATTTGGTAAAATTTTAACAGTGAGTGAACCGATTGATTTGAAATCCTGAAACTTGGATTTAGGATCAGTGTGTGGGGGGGGGGGGGGGGATAGGATTGGGGTATGTAGAATATTTTAGAAATTAGTACTACTGTGTACTATATTTAGTACAATTTGAATTGTGAGTGAACTGATAGAGTTTGAATCCTGAAAAATGGATTTAGGATCACTGTGGGAGTGTATGTTTGGGTTAAGTAGGAAGTTTTGGAAATTCGTACTACTGTGTACTAAATTTGATACTATTTGGATTATAATTAATTTTATCTAATTCATGATTTCAATTTGATTGCATGATGTAGGTAGTAATGGAAATTTTTACTTATGTGTTCTAAGTGGTACTAAATGTGATACAAATTGGATTTAAGTGAACCGATAGAATCCTCAAATTTGGAATTAAGATTGTGGTATGTGGGAAGTGTTGGAAATTCGTACTTATGATTGCTAAAGTAGGTAGTTATGGAAATTTATATTAATGTGGACTAACTGATACTCAATTTGGATTTGGGTGATTTTTTTTTCAAAATAAGTATAACAAGAGTACAAATGGTAAAAAATTACACCAAATTTAGTATAGAGGTAGATTTCTGTTGCGGTCGAAATGGGTGTGTAGGGTTGAGATACAGAGATATATTTGAGAACATACTATGGTACTAAATGGTTCTAAAATTTCAATAATGATCGATATAGGGTGGTTTTAAATACATCCCACATTCGCTAACGAAGTAGCGGGTATATGCTAGTCTATATATAAAAGAGCTTAGTGTTAAGTGAATGACTGAGAAATCATCGCCCAGACAAAACGACTAAAGCTAAAATTTTGAGTGTGGGTTGTTGTTGGTGTGTAGGCGTGAGATAAGGCTGGGTTTTTGGAAATTCGAACTGGAAGGGTACGAAAAGTACTAAAGTGTACAAAATATGGCACCCTATGTAGCTAGAATTCTGAAATTTGGATAGAATGTTAGAAAGATGTACAAAAGGGTATTTGGAAATTCGGCCTAAAAGTGTACGAAAAGTACTAAACTTTACTAAATTTAGTTCTAATTGTATATATATTGAACATATAGAACAAGAATCTAGAAATTTTATATGGAGTAAAGGTTGGGAAGTGGTGTTGATGTATTGAAATGGTTTCTGAAATTAGTACACATTTATATAAAAATACAAAATGGTACTAAGTTTAGTACTATTTGCGTTTAAATGAGATGGAAGCCTGAAAATCGGAATTAGAACTACTATTGGAGTACAGGATTAAGGCAGCTTTAAAAATCGTTATTATGTGTACGAAAAGTACTAAATGGTACTAAATTTGGTGCAAGTTGGATTTAGATGAACAGATAGAGCTTATGTCTTTAAATTGGGAATGAAAATGGCTGTTGGAGTGTAGGATTGAGGTAGTTTACGAAATTCTTACTTATTGGTGCGAAAATTGCTAAATGGTACTAAATTTAGTACAATTTGGATTTTGAAAATCTGAAATTTGGAATTAATATTGATGTTGTAGATTGAAATATGTGTACTAAATGGTATTAAGTTTAGCACAATTTAGATTTGAGTGAAAGTATGGAGATGGAAAACATATATCTGAAAATAAAATTACCGTTATAGCACAGGATTGAAACAGTGTTGGAAATTCGAACTCATAAGTACAAAAAGTACTAAGTGGTACTAAACATAGTACAATTTGGATCTGTTTGCTAGTATTAAATAATTAGCAGTTTTTTTGAATGCTAGCTTTAATTAAAAGAAAACAATGATATCTAATGTGCACCGATATTGATTACAGGAAAATTACCCCGAAAAAATATTTATAGGCGTGGATTTTTTTAAATTTATTTTTCATGGACCTCAATAGGCCTGGATTTCTTTCAAATTGCTTAAAAAGTTCACGCCTATTGAGGCCCTTGACCTCAATAGGCGTGAATTTTTTAAGCATTATGTTTTCAAGAGGCTCAATAGGCGTAATTTTTTTAAAAATTATTTTTGAAGGACTTTTCATGCCTTAGATTTTTTAAAAATTATTTTTCAGGGGCTTCAAAAGGCATGTATTTCTTTCAGATTTTGTTTTCAAGGGCCTTAATAGGAGTGGATTTTATTAAACATTTTATTTTAAAGGACCTCAGTAGGCGTGGATTTTTTAAACATTCTGTTTACAAGGGCCTCAATAGGCCTGGATTTTTTAAACATTCTGTTTACAAGGGCCTCAATAGGCCTGGATTTTTTAAACATTCTGTTTACAAGGGCCTCAATAGGCCTGGATTTTTTACATTTTTTTCAAGGGGCTCAGTTTTCCATCATTAATATTCCGACAATCAGTTGCTTCAGTTCCATAGTTCATTGAACTAGAATATCTAAATTAATTGAAATACATATCCAAATAGACGAACTACTACTGAACTACTACTTGACCTCAATAGGCGTGAATTTTTTAAGCATTATGTTTTCAAGAGGCTCAATAGGCGTAATTTTTTTAAAAATAATTTTTGAAGGACCTTTCATGCCTTAGATTTTTTAAAAAATTATTTTTCAGGGGCTTCAAAAGGCATGTATTTCTTTCAGATTTTGTTTTCAAGGGCCTTACTAGGCGTGGATTTTATTAAACATTTTATTTTAAAGGACCTCAGTAGGCGTGGATTTTTTAAACATTCTGTTTACAAGGGCCTCAATAGGCCTGGATTTTTTAAACATTCTGTTTACAAGGGCCTCAATAGGCCTGGATTTTTCACATTTTTTTCTAGGGGCTCAGTTTTCCATCATTAATATTCCGACAATCAGTTGCTTCGGTTCCATGGTTCATTGAACTAGAATATCTAAATTAATTGAAATACATATCCAAATAATCGAACTACTACTGAAGCAAAAATAACTAGTTAAACAAAATAAATGGAACTAGTACCGATCGTTTTTATTTGTATCATCGTTCCTGTGAACTAGTTCGTTCCGTTCCAACTCTAATTTCTAAGACGAATATTATTAAATTATTTTTTTTTCAAAAAATGAAACACATTGAACATTTTTTTTGATTTAGTATATAAGATTTTCATAAATTATATTCGAGTTTTATTTTTCATGATGATTTTCATTCACATGGTTTTATGTTTTTTTTTTCAAAGTGGGGGAGAGGTGTAGAGATAAATGTTTTGGGGGCGTGTAACACGACATTTAATTTTAAATATTTAATATTAAGAATAATCATAAAATATTAAAATAAAATTAAAAAAAAAACAAAATAACTAGAATTATAACGATGCCAATTGTTTTTTTTTTTTGCAACAAAAATACTTATTAAAATAATTTTTAATTATTGTTTTTTTTTGCACTTGCACTTAATTTAAAAAACTACAATGTAAAGATTATTTAAATAAAAAAACAAAACAAAAAATGATTAAAAACTGGTAAAAAAAAGATGATGAGAAAAATACATTATTATCGATACTTTCAGGGTGTTATTTTTTCATTATTTATTTCGATTTAAGATTTGTGTTCGTCTAGCCTCGGTGCAGACGGTTTGTTGTTGGGCCAGACGATCGGTTACCTCGCGTACACGTTCGCTTAGCCGGAACGTAGTAAACGGATACGTCGTCTTGCGTGCTGGTATTGGTGAGCTGGGCAATGAAGTTGAGTGTGTTGAGGAGGCTGAGGATGTTGGATGGCTGGCTGAGTTTGCTAAGAAAAGAATGACAGAATATTTAATTAATTTGTGAAAAAGATTGAGGAGAGAAAGACAAATTACTTTGCTTAAGACAAGCTTCATTTATAACTTTACGCTTTAGCTTTAAAACATCCATGCAATCTTTACTTTTAACAGCTGTTGTCTGATGTTGGGCGCCACTACTCACTTGCTGTTCCATACAGGAGAATTTATTGCGCAACATATTAACCTTACCGGATTTTTCATAGAGCGGTGATTTACTGGTGACTTTGGGCTTCTCTTTAAGTAAACTATTCTCAAGGGATTTTTTACGCATTTGTATGGTATTAGTAAAATCGGAACGCATAATAATCGGACCAGAGGGAGAGGTGTTAAGTACTTCAACATCTTCGATGACGGTAATGGTGTGTGGCGGATCTTTCTCGGGTATTTCCATCAACGGCTTCAATTCATTTTGATTGGCATCGAGTTGGGCAATTTGTTTCTGGCTGATTGTTGGTACCACCAATTCCAGTTTGACCTCCTCAATATTGTGATCCGCCTGATGGGCAATTTCTTCGAGTTTCAATTTCAACAAATCATGGGGTACGGAAATGGAGAGATCTTGTAATAAATCACTGGCATTGGCATGATCCACACTGTCCCTATTATTGGCACATTGACACTGCAGCGAACCCGAGGCACTGCAGTTGGAACATTCACTGTAACCTGAATCACTGCGTTCACTACACTGAGATTTGGTTACCACCTTTGGACTGCGTCGCGGTATATCTTGATGGACAACAGCGGGCAATTCAATACTAAAATCATCATCTTCTTCGTGCAACGATCCCATGGGTGCCGATTGCAGCGTTTGGTTCGCGCTGAACATGGACGACATACCCGAAATCGAAGGTCGTGGACTGTTGGGGCTGCTACCACCAGCTGCAGTCGTGGTGGTTGAGACAGCGGAATTGCGTCTAGAAGCTGATAAGGTAGCCATGCGACCTAAAGCTCTGATAGCATTACCAGTTTTCTAAGTCATTGCGAGTAAAAATTAGCCAAAGCAAACGAAAAAAAAAACATAAGCAAACAAAAACAGATAGCAAAACAAAACACATGTTAACAATTTAAATGACTAAGCCATTGAAACTGGCAAACATTACAACAACAATAACGGATTCATGCCGAGTAGGTTAGCAATTGGTAACAAAAAATTCCTCCAATACTTACTTGCCATTTGCGGCGTATAATAAACTTCTTAAGCTTATCGGTGCAGATTTTCTTATTGCCCAGATTTTCATCATAATGACCCTGTTTCAACCACGGCGATTCTAGGCATTGCTCCGCTGTCCAACGATCTTCTTTGCGATGTATCAGCAAATTCGATATGAAATCCTTGGCCAGTTGGGAAACACAATCAAAGGCCTCATCATCGAAATCATATTCGGCTCGGGTAATATTGGAAAAGGTCTCGACATCTGTATCACCCATGAAGGGTGACAGGCCAGATAAACTGAAATGCAAATAGTTAAAATATATATCTCTCAAATCGTATCAGCGATGTCCTACTTACAGCACATAACATATTACACCCACACTCCACATATCCGATTGAAAACCAATCGGTTCATAGCTAATAATTTCAGGTGATATAAATTCCGGTGTACCGAAAAGAACTCGCACAGGCGAGCCGGTATTCAGACGCTGAGCCAAACCGAAATCAATAATTTTAATTTGGTGGCATGTCCTTGTCTTACACATAATATTTTCGGGTTTCAAATCTAAATGCACAATCGATTGGCTGTGCATATAGGCAACTCCTTCGCAAACCTGGCGCACAAACAATATGCAATCACGTTCGGTGAGGGTAAAATCATCGGCCACCACACGTTCGAATAATTCGCCGCCAGTAATGCTGTAAGATGAAGAAGTGAGAGGGAAAACAAATAAATTTCGAAATTAGGGAAGTGATTCAGCGACGAATGAAGAGTTGGAGATAGTCAGTATCCCCTACTGATTTAGGTAGATTTCCAGACCCCTTCTAAACTATGTCATCCATTTAGTTTACTACTGTAACTAGTACCGATCGTTCATTTTGAAGAATAGTCCCATACCATTTCCGATTAAGTAAATTAAAAATCAAATTCAAGCCTCCAATACTTACTATTCCATGACCATTACAATTTCACGCGGACTCTCGAACGATGCAGCCAATTGCAGCAGTTTGGGATGTTTCAACGATTTCATTATCGAAATCTCTTCCTGGACTTTAACACGATCCTTCGATTTAATACATTTAATCATTTTAGCAGCCAAAATACGTTTGGGATCCTCCTTCTCCTGGACTTTGTAGACAACACCGAAACGACCCTTGCCCAATTCTTCGAGAATTTGAAAACGATCCTTGAAATCACCGCCAGATTTAATGGATATTGGCCTTTGGAAGTCTGAAGAAAAGATACATTTTTTATTCGTATTATTTTCTCAAAAGAGATGTTCTGGTAGCTTACCTTCTGTGGAATCTTCTTCAGTTTCATCCGCAATATGTACTGGATCGCTGGGTAAGCCTGGCTCACTGCGTCCATGTATATTTTCCGCTCTTACACGAAACCGATAGGTAAAGAGTGGTTTTAAATTTTTCACGGTATAGGCCAATGAATCCACAACACTGGCAATTTCCAGCCAATCGGCATCGTTTTCTTGTTCTTCAAGGGATGGGGCATTCGGATCCAATTGTTGTCGTTCAATGCTGTAAGAAAGTTAGGGGGATTTTTTTATTAGTAGAATAAAGGACTTTAAATGGAAACAATATAAAAAAAACTGTTGGGCGCCCCATTTCACGATTCGATACTACAACACATTTGCCTAGTTTGGAGACAAATTTTAGTTGCTCATCTGCTATGAAAAAAATTGGATTATTGTTGGGCGCCATTTGGGCGCCACATTTCATGATTCGATACCACAACACATTTTGTTAGTTTTGAGAAAAATTGTAGTTGCTTATCTGATATGAAAAAATGTTTGGCTACTGTCGGGCGCCATTTGGAGCTTGTGTTTAATAAACAGGAACTGAGGAATAATTTGCTGAGAAAGCATTGGGAAGCCAAATGGTTCAAGTCCCTACAACCACACATAAAACTTCGATTATTGAGGTAAATCTTAGCAAAAAACTATAAATATCGATCGATATTCCTAGTGAAGAATATGGGTACCTTTATTTTTGTCTTACGAAGTTATTTCAGGGACCTTTTACCAACTTTTTGGGTAAATAACTTCGTCACAGAACATTTTTAGCACAAGTCCACATTACACTAAATATTAAGGTTTCCTCACAGAACATTTTCAATATAAGGTCAAGTTTCTATATAGCCCCCAAACAATGATTATGCGTCTTGCCTAATTTTCCTATCTCAATTAAACCTTATCCGTTATCAGTAATGCCCGTTGGGCGCCACTTTCCAAGAAACATTATACCATTCAGGGTATTTTGGTTATTTATCCGCTAAGCGCCACTTCTATGCAGTATTACGTGTGCCCACCGTTGGGCGCCACTTTACAAGAAATACTAAAACATTCAATATATATTCATTATTTATTCGATGTTCTCATATTGAAATTATAACCTCTTCACCGAGCATTTTCAATATAAGCTTATGTTCCTAGATAGGTATGTTCAAGGTACTAGCCTAATTTTCCAAACTGAGTTCGGCCTAGCTGATCTTCATCTACCTTACCGCATTAGAAAATTCAATATTTTCATATTGAAATTATTTTAGTGCTCATCTCTTATTAGTAATGTCTGTGCCTACCGTTGGGCGCCACTTTACCAGAAATATTAATTTGTCGAAATTGAAAAAGTATTTCTGGTCATTTTTCGAATATTCGTAAAAAAGGCTTGTATCCGCTCTATATGAAAGACATTTAAGGTCCCTGATATTCTAATAATCAACCTGCCATCTACACGTGGGGTTAACACAACAGACAGATGACAGGCGCCCTTTAAGGAAAATGGCAAACAAAAATGTACTCAAATCCAAAAAGAGAATGTTTCTAGGCAGCATTAGATGTTTGCTCCATCACCGCACAGGTCTGCGGTGTGGACTAAAAACCAAAATGCTTAACGAAGCCGTAGCCCTAGTCCAAAAACTCCCAAACCTCCGTTCGAACCAGTCGATCTTCAACTCTTGTGCCACATTACCTAATTTAATGTTTTCATTTTGAAATTATTTTCGTACTAATAACAGATGATATCAGTTATGTCTGTACCTATCATTGGGCGCCACTTTATCCAAAAATAGTATTAAGAGCATTCCGAATCTTTTACTTATCTGATCTTCATCTTCTGTTGGTCAGTCCATTACAAAATTCAATGTAAAAAAATGTTTATATACCCAATTGTATTCGTACCCCCCAAATTCCTTATCAGTAATGTCTCTACCTACCGTTGGGCGCCACTTTACAAGATCCTATAAAGAAACTTTTGGTCATATTCAAAAATTGTTCAATGATCATCCGTTCTCCACCGACTGATAATGGATGATATCAGTAATGTCTGTGCCTAACATTGGGCGCCACTTTATCCGAAATATTAGAGATTTTACAATAATTTACTTATCTGATCCTCATCTTCTGTTGGTCAGCCCATTACAAAATTCAATGTAAGAAAATTTTTGGATATTCAAATATATTATTCCTTACTAATAATGGATCTGACTACCGTTGGGCACCACTTTATCCGAAATATTAGAGATTTAAGAATCTTTTATTATCTGATCCTCATCTTCTGTGGGCCAGTACTTGACAAAATTCAATGTAAGAAAATTTTTGGATATTCAATTATATTCGTACCCCCCCATTCCTTATTAATAATGGCTCTGTCTACAGTTGGGCGCCAATTTACAAAATTCTATACAAGAAACGTGTGGTCACATTGAAAAATTGTATATCGATGATCATCCGATATCCACCAACTGATAATGGATGATATCAGTTATGTCTGTGCCTACCATTGGGCGCCACTTTATCTGAAATATTGGTCAGCCCATTACAAAATTCAATGTAAGAACATTTTTGGATATTCAAATATATTATTCCTTGCTAATAATCGACCTGACTACCGTTGGGCACCACTTTATCCGAAATATTAGAGATTTATCTTCTGTGGGCCAGTACTTGACAAAATTCAATGTAAGAAAATTTTTGGATATTCAATTATATTCGTACCCCCAATTTACTTCTAATAATGGCTCTACCTACCGTTGGGCGCCACTTTACAAGATTTTGTACAAGAAATGTTTGGTCATATTGAAAATATGTTCGATGATCATTCGATAACCGTCGAAATTTAATTTGATCATGGAATTGGTTATTTAAAAATTTTGCGCCTATTGGGCGCTACTTTATAAACATCGTTGATTTTTTTTTATTTGTATATGACAAATACCCTTCACTATACACTTACATAAATCCAGTTATCATACAACCACCATCATATGGTGGACCACACCATGCAATCGCCACACGATCCGGACCCTGTGAAATGCTCGGCTTGCCACTGGGTGGCTCCGGCGGACCCTCAACGGCCACTGAGGCCGAGGCTATATCGGCACCAAATTCATTCATAACTTCTACCGAATATTTGCCACTGTCATCGGTGTCGATATCGGAAATCTGTAATATCGATTTGCGGGATGAGGTGTTGATAATTGTATTTGATGTTTCCACAATGCGGCGGCTCTGAAAAAATATAAAAAAAACCAAAATAAAAATAAAAAATAGACAAATTAGGTTAAATTATTTATAAATTATGGTTTAGCAAATTGTCTTTTATTATTTTTAGTTTGAAAAATAAAAAAAATACATTGTGTGTTTTGAGTTGTTGTTTTTTTTTGTTTCTTTCGAAAAAATGTGTGTCGTTATTGTTTTTGCGGTTTGCAACAACATCATCGAAATGCTATTACGTTGCCTTACCGCAACCTCTGATCGTGACACGATGTTCAGATCCAATGGTTATTCTGACTGGCTGGCTAATGTGAATACTAATAATAATGAAATATATTTGTTATCTAGTTTGGAACACGGGGAGATGAGGTTCGGAGATGAGGCCTATGGCTATGCCTGTCTTTATATATGTTTGAATAGTCTCTAGCCGAACACGCATACATTATAGGACACATCAACAAAAAACGTTTACAATAATTGCTTGCTGTTTGTTGCTGACAACAATAAAATTTAACGCCAAAACCACCACTTGCCTAGCATGCATTCTAGTCCAACCGATTCCGCTGAATATTAATTGCTTTCTAAACGGTTTCTTTAGACCTAAATTTTAAAAATTGCATTTTAATTGATGGGTTTCTTCTTTTGTGTTTTTTACTATTGGCAAACATTCTATTGGGGAGTGCCGTTCGAACTGTAGCACGAAATATTTTCGGAGAAAAAAAAAACTGGTCTAGATATTCTGGTCAAAAACCTTGGGAAAATATTTAAAACTGTTATTCTTCGGAATTGTGGAAGAAAAAAGTCTTTCAAAGTGGTTTTCTAATATCCGTACAAAAATGTTTGTATACCCACCAAATGGAAGACATTTGAAGCCACCTGACATTGTAATAACCAACCTCAGCACTTGAGGAAAACTCAAAATAGAAATCACAGGAGATAGCGCCTCCAAGAGGAAAATGGCAACACTAAGGAAACAAACATTCAATGAAGAGTTGTTTCTAGGTAACGATAGATGGCAGCCTCACCAACTATGGCAGTTTGTCTTTTGGAATATTTTCAAACGGTTAATTCGTTTGCACAGTATCAGACTACAACGCGATGAGTCCTGTGTTCGAATCCCAACATAAGAACAATAATTTGTAGTTTTCCATTATTTCTAAACGCTAGACGCTAAACCCACTGGGTAAAAGCGTCCTTTACCTTTAAGTCAATTGCATCACTAAACAGTGATGGCAGGAGATAGCTCCACCCAGAGAAAAATGACAATACTAAACGAGCTAGGACTACAACCATTGCACACACAAATTCAAGAAGGCTTTGGTGCTAGGCAACGATATATGGCAGGCCCGCCACAGGGGACAGACAAATGGTCTCAGCAAATTTACTTTTGGCTAACATTTTCCATAGCTAGAAGAAAGGGAAAATTCCGAAGCCCCATTGACATTCTAAAAACCAACCTCGGCATCAGCACATTAGGAACATTGCAACAAAAAATAAGAAAGGACATCAACCACTGCACGAACATTCAATGAATCATTGTTTCTATGTAACGATAGATGGCAGCCTCACCACCTACGACAGGCTATATTTTCACTACTGTCAATTCGTCGGAATAAGAGTTGGGAATCGGAAGAAGGGAGGTTGGTTAGGGCAGTTGATCGTGTTTCAGACTACAAACCGATGGGAAGAAAATATTCATATATTTTTCAAATACATAATTATAAAAAGAGTCGTATATCCCATTGCGCACAAAATGCATCGAAATACTCCTGGCATTTTAAAAACCAACTTGGAATCGACATAAAACAAAATATAAGTGGCAGTAGATAGCGCCACCTAGAGGAAAATAACACTAAATAAGCAAGGATTACTACCATTGCAATACAAATGCATGAATATGTTTTTTCTAGGCAACGGCAGATGACAGGTCCACCACCTAGTGCATTATACAGCAAACCAATAATCTATTTAGCTGGACTAAAAGGGGAAAAAATCTTCGGAATATTGTAGCAGCCACGATCTAGACAAAAACAAGGACCCTATGACCATTTGTACTCTGGCTAATATAGACTTCTTTTTTGCCTCGAACAAATCTATTTTTGGCCAACATTTTCAATATCCAGAGGGGAAATTCCGAAGTTCCCTGTCTATCTAATAACCAAACTCTGTATCAACTCATGAGAATAATACCAAATAGAAATGACGGGAGATGGCGCCACCCAGAGAAAAATTGCAAGGATACCAACCACTACACGCAAATTCAGGGAGGCGTTGTTTTTAGGGCAGCATTACCAGAAGGTATTCAGGACATACGAGACAAGGCAGAGGCTGCAATTGCAAGGTCGCAGGCGTAGTTAATACATTTAAAGCAGGTGACTTTGTAGTGTGGATACTACGATATGGACCAATAAAAAGAAAGTGCCGAAATATAGAGGTCCTTATGTAGTGAGTAAAGTACTTTCGAACGAGGTCGCAGGCATATAGTGAGCAACGGTCTAAGGCGTAGTAAACACATTTAAATCAGGTGACTCTGTAGTCATGCGGAATGTGGATACTACGATATGGACCAATAAAAAGTTAGTGCCGAAATATTGAGGTCCTTATGAAGTGAGTAAAGTACTTCGGAACGACCGATATGTGATAAAAGATATTGAAAACTGACAGATCACACAAATATCTTACGATGGAGTAATTGAAGCCTGCAATATATGGCCTTGGAAATCTGTAGACTCAGGTAGGGGTACCTAGGGCTGCTCTTACCAATATTTAATTGTATTATATTGTATATAGTAGAATGTAAGTAGTATAATTAGTAAGTGACCGAGTCGGTCACATCCGTCAGTTTGGCCGAGCTATAGTAGATTTGTTTAGATTGACATCATCATTGTGAAAATGAAACCATGCAATAGATTACCGACCATCAGTTAGATGATCATAAGATTCAAATGTAACGAAGAAAGAATGATGTTGAAAAAAAGAAGGCGCCATGGTAGTGAATGCGGTCAAGGAGTTAACAATTTATATATATATATATATATATATATATATAAATATATATTACGAAATTATCCTAAGGCAACGATTGGATTAAGATGACGTATGATGCTCTTTGTGGAAGCTCTATGCTTTCAAGAGAAGTAACAGGAATGAATCGTGGTAATCTTGACAAAATTCATTCTCAGAGGATCCTACGAACATTTTTTCCCATAGTTGGCGTAGACATCTCAACTTTAAACATTCAGATCAACTGTGGAACTTGAAAACTACAATTGTGATATAGTCTAATTTTGATATCAGTCTGTAGATAAGAAGTCAGTGTAGAAACAAGATCTATAAATTGAACTGCGTCGATGGGGAATAGCGGCGTTATATAAAACCCTATCTATACAAGGAGGGCATTTTTTGGCATCCGCGTGAAAGCAAATCTGGGCCCGCTCATCATTTGAAGTCGATGGGCGTACAAACGATAGAATTGTAACAAATAATTAAATTAAATTATACGAATTTTTTCTCATGCAATTATTGGAATCAAAGTACAATTCCGACAACTATCAACCGTTATAAATATCAACCAATCAATTGTCAAGCGGTGTCATCTTTTTATGCCAAGCAAAAACCTAACCTAAACATTCCAAAGGCACGGTTTGCATATTGATCAGTTATTGCAAAGTACAAGTTAGTTAGCGTGTGGCGGCAATGCAAATTCTCCAGAATCAATAAAATACCACTGGACCACCTAGTCCATATGTGATTAGAATAACATTCAATTGGCTGAAGAATAATAAAGCAACAGGTGACGTTGGGTTACCAGCAGAACTATTAAAGGCTGTTTAGAAGTATGCATAAACTGATTCCTCCTGCACGTTACGTCCATTCCTCATAATTTTATATTGGTGACTAAAGCGACATACAATGGCGCAAGAATAATTTTTGAGATGAATTCAGTAAAGATTTGGGATGACCAGCGCAAGTGTATAATAACCGCGGCACACGGAGAACACAAAATAAGCGTTATAATACTTCAAGAGCTAACGGGGAGGCAATAAATGGCATAATCGATATGGCCATGTTAATTTTAGCTGCTTGGAGGAAATTATAAAGAAGAAAACGGTACGTGGAAATAATATAAAGGAAATGAGTGACCCGATAACGTGTGCAAAAAGCCAAGATCTGTGTGAAACCCTTTCCTCAAGATTATCAAGAATTGAGAAATGAAGTGTCAAATCAAGATGTTGAAACGAGCGAACTTGAGCCAGTAAATTATTCTTAAGGAGGAGAAGAAAATATGGTTGCTGGAGAAACTCAGGCAAATGAATTAGAAGATATCCCGGGACAATGTGAACCAGCAGAAAATGTTCAACATGCAAATAATAGTGAAATCGTTAAGAAAAAGGCCAGGAAGACCTCGAATTGTACGTGATGGAGGCAAAGGAAGACCACGAAAGCTGTACAATGAAGAAAATGCAGTAAGAACATGTGGTGTTGAAACATCAGAAAATGAGAAACAGGCATTTATGAAGGTAGAATATGATTCTGAAATGAAAGGCGATACTTAGCATACTAAGTGCTAAGTATCGGTAACAAAAGAAGATGCGTATTTTCAAAAGATGTCTGAATTGGAGTTCCCTCAAAAGGGACCTATGGTGAAAAACAACGACATTCAAAGTGTTCAAAGTTTTCTGAAAAAGCCTACATATATTTGAAGTAATATATAGAAAAATAGATATTGTTTATGAAAGTAAAATTGTGTTGAGGAGTGTTGAAAATATGCAACACAATTGTAAAAGTAACATAGTAGCCTTGTATATTGGAATAATTTATTGTAACGTAGTAGTCCTTGCCTTATACATATTTTGGTATTGTTTGTCGTTATAAATATTTAGAATGTTAGTCTCTATGGAATTGTCTTGCTGTTAATATTAATAAAAATCTGTGTGTTTCTTTTCTAAGATAAGAAGACCTGGAAATTCTCAATAATGGCATTATTGGACTTGGGAAATCCACCATAGACCAGATATTCACAACTCGCCGGATCTTAGGAAAGTAGTAGTTACCGCCAGGTAACTTTGAAAAATATATTTTTTTAAAAAGTCTACGACATAGTAGGATTTTTTAAAATTCTACGACTGGTAGTAATTTGAAAACTAATATTATAACAATTAACTCAAGTTTGTTCGTTCAGAAAATATTTTTATTTACAAAATCTACGATTGATGGACTGTGAAAAATGTCTTCAATTATTTTTTGTTTCGTAGTTAACCTTCATTTGCAAAGTCGTGATGTACTATTTAAAAACTTCAAGTGTTTTTGCAAATACGAAAAAAAAAAATTGAAACAAAAGTTACGATTTATGACCCCACAGGCACGGTTACTGCAAAGGTATTTTTTTTTTTGTTTGTTTTCCGCCTCTATTGTCAATAACACCCATTATCTTTTGGGGAGATACAAAAGATCGCAAATTAGGCAGACAGATAGGTTAACACCACAGATTAACACCAGCTAACATTCCGTGTGTAGGCCTGGACCAAGATATAAATAATCTAAAACAATGGCCAAGTATGAAATACCCTATCAAGATGTTTTACTTATCCGCTGGAAAAAAAAAACTTTGCCAAAAATGGTTAAAACAACCACCTTTCAGTATCGGTATCTCGTATGACATGTGGCTAATTACAACAACAACAAAAAAACAGATACATATTAATGAGCTGCGTTTTTTACTTTGACGTCATTGGCTAGCTCTGGAGGAAAACAGAAAATGGCAATGACCATAAAATCAGATGTTCCTAACCAAAGATAGATATCGAGATAGGAAACTTATTACCTCACAACAATAACAACAATAATAATAAATAATAATTACATTTTAAAAATAGAAATTGAAAATTCCATAATTCCATAAGGTGTTGTTGTCATTTTTTACTTACCGCCTTATACCAAACAATTTGTGGTTTGGGCAATCCTTCATAGATCACGGACAAGCGGACACATCCACCAATTAGGGCGGTGCAGTCTTGTGGACCTTCTAAAATACAGGCTGGCTGTTGGAGTTGACGATGATGTTGTTGGGGATGATCATGAAGATGCTCATTGGAGGAGACCTCACACTCTTGGTCTTGCTGCTGTTGTTGTTGTTCCCGCTCCTCTTGTTGTTGATCATCAATGGGTTCAAGAGCAAACAATTGCGATGACCTTTTGTCAACAACAATGATGTCGTTGTGTTGTTTCGTTGTATTTGCTGCGGGTGTTTTGTTGTTGTTGCTCGGTATCACCGCTAAAGTGGTATATGCCTTTTGACTCGAATACGGTTTACCGGGATGTGTTACGACCAATTGAACTTCACCGCTGTGGGCCAAGGTAACATTATTGATATTCAAAATGCGTAGACCATCT
Organism: Musca vetustissima; assembly: GCF_032173495.1. Lineage (NCBI taxonomy): Eukaryota > Metazoa > Arthropoda > Insecta > Diptera > Muscidae > Musca > Musca vetustissima. The sequence continues at coordinate 62,868 of NW_026887037.1, read as the reverse complement.
GATGATGTGGATTCCAACTGAAAACGAAAATAATAAAAAATAATAATAAATAAAAATAAGTAAATAAAAAAAATTATGGAGAAATGTAAACATCAATAAAAACATATGTTATGGAGGTATTGATCGACCCTTGAGAAAAAAATGTTTTAAAATATTGAAGCTTCAAGGTCATTTACAAATATCTAAACTTGATGGTCTTTGCAAAAAAATATCTTTTTTTATATACGCCTGATGGTCCTGGATACCAAAGACCTCCATCAATAAATACGTGGTACGATCAGGAGTGTCGCAATGCTACTGATATGAAAAACGCAGCGTATAGGGCAACCCAGCGGACAGTAGCAACACGTAATGCGATGGAGAACTATCGGGAGAAAAGGATAGAGGAGAAACGTGTTTTCAGAAAAAAGAAGAAAGAACAAGAAAAACGTGAGCATGAGCAAATCGAGATATACAGGAGTCAGAACGAAGTCCGAAAATTCTACCAACGGGTAATACACCAAATCGAAGGCTTTGGTGCAGGCACATCTTCCTGTAGAAATGAAGAAGGAAACCTGGTGACAGATACGGACAGCGTGCTGAGGATCTGGAAGTAGCATTTTGAAAAACTTCTGGTATCAAATAGTAGCGGTGAAGATTATACCCCTGAACCAATAATAAATCGCGGTATAGAGTGTATACCACCTAGCCAAGATGAAGTCAGAATAGCAATCAATCGGCTGAAGAATAATAAAGCAGCAGGTGCCGATGGGTTACAAGCCGAACTATTCAAGACTGGTGGTCAGATGCTGGTAAGGAGCATGCACCAGCTGATTTGTACAATTTGGCTAGAAGAATGCCTGTCCAATGATTGGAACCTCTGCATCCTGTGTCCCGTGCACAAAAAAAAGGAGACAAGACGATATGTGCCAACTATAGAGGAATAAGTCTCCTTCCCATCGCATATAAGGTGTTACCCAGTGTGCTGTGTGAACGACTGAAGCCAATGGTCAATGACATTATTGGACCATACCAATGCGGCTTCAGACCTGGCAAATCCACCATTGACCAGATTTTTAATCTACGCCAAATCCTGGAAAAAAACTCACGAAAAAAACATAGACACATTCCACCTATTCGTTGACTATAAATCCGCATTCGACAGCCCTATCCGTTCAGAGTTGTGTAAAGCCATGTCTGCGTTTGGCATTCCTGCGAAATTAATACGGCTATGCAGGATAACTTTAACTGGCACAAGATCAGCTGTTAAAGTCGGAAAGGACCTATCGGAGCCCTTCAATACCGAACGAAGATTCAGACAGGGTGACAGTTTGTCGTGTGACCTTTTTAATATCCTACTGGAAAAGGTGATACGAGAGGCAAAAGTAAACAGAAATGGCACTCTGAACACCAAACAACACATGTTACTCGCCTACGCCGATGACATCGATATAATGGGTCGAACACTGAGAGCGGTAATAGCCACCTTTGAACAAATTGAGAAGGAGTCTGCCAAAGTGAGTCTGGCAGCAACACGGCGAGAAGGCCAAGCTGATGGTATCAACGCGCAAGACGTCCAGTAGACTCGGACCAAATGTCGAACTTGAGAACTACAGCTTCGAGGTAGTCAACGATTTTATATACCTTGGTACCGCCATAAACAAAACGAATGACATCAGTTTTGTAACTCGGAGAATGATAGTGATGGCCAACTGATGCTACTATGGTCTGAACAAACTCAGAAGCAAGGCCACGCCCCGCCAGACCAAACTCACACTCTACAAGACGCTGATACTACCCGTGCTGTTATATGGATCTGAAGCATGGGTGCTTGCGCAAGCAGATGAGGCCGCTCTTGGAGTGTTTGAGAGAAAATTTCTCCGAAAGATCTATGGACCGATCTGCATTGACGGTGAATATCGCCGTCGAATGAACCATGAGTTGTACCAGCTATTCTCGGACATCGACATTCTTAGACGTATTGAGCTGCAGGGACTACGTTAGCTAGGTCATGTTGTGAGAATGGATGAAGATGCCCCAGCCCAGAAGGCATATAAAAGCGAACCAGCTGATGGTTCACGCAGATGGGAATGGCCACGAATTAGATGGAAAGACCAAGTGGAAGACAACATTGCCGAAAATGGTCTTTCAAATTGGCAAAACTGCGCATAAGACCGACGCGCCTGGAAATCTTTTTATACCCTCCACCATAGTATGGAGGGTATATTAATTTTGTCATTCCGTTTGTAACACATCGAAATATTAATTTCCGAACCTATAAAGTATATATATTCTTGATCAGGGTAAAATTCTAAAACGATCTACCCATGTCCGTCCGTCCGTCTGTTGTAATCACGCTATCTTCTGAAGGAATTGAGGTAGGGTGCTGAAATTTTGTCAAGTTCGCAGGGTTGTCTTTTGTCAAGTTCGCAGCATTTTTCATGTTCGAAAATTTGTTACATTGGGAAATATATCTCTGCTAAAAATTATAAATATACGTTCCACGTTTATAACGGCATAATTTTCAGCTCCACCGAATTGGCTGTAATTTAGTATTTTGAGTTCTTAATAGGTTCCAAATCTCTCCACAATTTTCGGTATTTTGAGGTTCTTGAGTGCGTTTTTCAACCGAATTCGCTACAATATGGTATATGGTAACAAATCTCCCTGGGTTCTTATTGGGTACCAAATATCTCTGCTAAAAATTATAAATATAGGTCCACTTTTTCTGTTAGCCCCCATATAACGGTACGTCGAAATTTTCAGTATTTTGGGGGTTTTGGTCGTATTTTTTCACCGAATTAGCTGTAATTTAGTATTTTGAGTTCTTAATAGGTTCCAAATCTCTCCACAAAAAATTATGAATATAGATCGATTTTTTCGGGTAGCTCCCATATAAGGGTACCCCCCAATTTTCGGTATTTTGGGGTTCTCAAGCGCGTTTTTCAACCGAATTCGCTGAAATTTGTTACATTGGGTTCTTATTGGGTACCAAATATCTCTGCTAAAAATTATAAATATAGGTCCACTTTTTCGGGTAGCCCCCATATAAGGGTATCCACAATTTTCGGTATTTTGGGGTTCTTGATCGCGTTTTTCAACCAAATTCGCTGCTATATGGTATTTTATAGTCGTATATGGTAACAAATCTCTCTACCAAAAATTATTAATTTTTGGTAGGGAAAATTGCCCCATTTTTGGCGTAGTTCCCATATAACCCCTTTTTTTATATTAAAATAGTTATCCGATTTGTTCTGCGTTTTGGGTTTGGTTCTAAGACTCTGTTGCAATCATTTCATCTGCGGAGGATAGCGAGATAAAAAATTAGAAAAAATAGGTTTGTAGAAATGTCGGTATAGGTCCAATGTTTGGTATTTTCCCTATATTTTCATTTGTATATCTATGATTGAGGGTATCCAAAGTTCGGCGCGGCCGAAATTAAGGCTTTTTCACTTGTTTATATTAAAATAGTTATCTGATTTGTTCCGCTTTTTAGGTTTGGTTCTAAGACTCTCTTGTAATCATATCACCTGCCGACAATGGTTCGACAATGAACTATAACCCGCATTTAGGCCTAGTCCCTGTGTGGGAGGTACCAGATGGACTGGACCTATATTCCCCATCTTCGAACTGGAACTAACTTTGGAAGAAATAATAAGATGGGCAAAATTTGGATGAAATTAAAATTTCCTGAAACGGATTTGGTCCAAAGAAACATGAGGTCTAGAACCAATATTTCGATGACGTGCATTTTCATCGTATACAACCTCATTAGCCAAAAGCTGAGAATATAATTATCCAATAAAATTTTCTGAAATTTGTATTATGGTTACGAAATGGGTTTGTAGAAATGTCGGTATAGGTCCACTATTTGGTATTTTCCCTATATTTTCATTTCAAGTACCTGTCAGTATATCTATGATGGAGGGTATCCAAAGTTCGGCGCGGCCGAAATTAAGGCTTTTTCACTTGTTTATATTAAAATAGTTATCTGATTTGTTCCGCGTTTTGGGTTTGGTTCTAAGACTCTGTTGTAATCATTTCACCAGCCGATATTTCCCAGCTCGGCTTATGGGAAATTTTTAAAAAATCTACGCCTTATGGTTCATTCCAAAAAAAAAAAAAATTTTAAAAAATCTTTAATAGATAACGCCTTATGGCAGCTATCAAAAAAAAAATATATATATATTTTTTTTTTTAATAATTCAAAGCTATATATTTTTTTAAATCTACTTTCAATTTTTTTCAATTACTCCCGCGGTCCCGCTTATTTTTGTTTTAGTGTTTTTTTTTCTTCATTTAATTTCACAAACAAAACAAAATAATCAAATAAATTGAGCACTGTGTCAAATTCGATGATTTTCGATTAAAAAATATGGATCATAATTATTTGTTTTCGCTTTCCTTTCATTTCAATAAAAAATTCACGTAGTTTTTTTAATATCCATTTTTTTATATAAAAACAACAACACACACATTAAATTTAATGAACAAAAATTAAAAACAAAAAACAACAACACCACAATAATATTCAACGAAATTCGATAGCTCAACGAAAACGAACAAAAAAAGGAAAACCCAAATCCATCGACAGGAACAACAAGTCATATTCACAAAATAATAGGGAGCGGGAGCCAAACTTTTGAGGCGATCGAGCGAGAATGCCAACAAACCCAATATAAAATTTCACAACAACATCAACACGTACAATATTGACAACAGCAACGACAGCCCGGCACTGAGTGTTCTAAATAATCATTCTAAATATTCTAATTGTTATTAAATAAATAAATTTGAATTTATTTCTTGTTCGTTTTGTTGGTTTATTTTCTTTTCTTTTGTCACCACTTTGTCCGACACGCTTGCCTACCGACGGACGATATTTTTCAATTGTCGCGCGCGATACTTCAATCCGAAACAATTCTTTTTTTGTAGTAGAACACCGAACACTGAACGTGTGGAAAATCGCCGCTGAACTAAATTGAAAAATCAATTACAAGTGGATTTAAAAAAAGAAACGAAACTAACGAACAGGAGCAACGGCATAACCACTGCATTGAGAAGAGATAGTTACTAGAATATTTTTAGAGTCAAGAAAATAGGGTTAAGACGACTATGCCTCTCTCTCCTTAGTTGAATGGGTTTTTTATTTGCAAAGAAAGAAAATTGGGAGAGAGAGAGGGAGAGTGTTGAATATCGGTTAAGAATTGTTCTCTGTTTATATTGGTGGGGATACACAGCGTGTGGGAATAACAGTTATTCTCCCGTTTTGCAATGGGTTTTTTTGGTGGCATTACACTGGGCAACAGAAATTGGATCAAAAAAAATATAAAAAATATTTTTTATGAGGTACTAGTAAAGTGCCCAATACTCTTCATAACATCAAAACTACTCTTCCTCATTTCCATTGCAATGAAGTAGATCAGAATTCCAAACATATATTTCAGTAAATTCGTACAGGTTCCACATTTAGTTCCATTTAGTACTTTTCGAACACATAAGTACACATTTTCAATACTACCTCCATCACCACCACTAAATTTTGTACCAAAACCCCTTTGGTCATTCTTTCTAACTCTCCGTTCCGTGACCCACATTTTAAATTTTAGGTTTCCAGCTCTACGTTACTCAAATCCAAATTGTTTCAAATTAGGTGAATTTTCCATTCTATATACTATTTGTACACATAAATTCGAGTTTTCAAAGTTGTTTCCATAGCTCAATACTACAACAGTACTCTAAAATCCAAATCTCAGGATTCAATCAAATCCAAATTGTTCCAAATTTAGTATCATTTAGTATTTTTCATACTCATAAGTAAGAATTTCTAAAACTACATCAATCCTACTACACTCTAACAGTGAACTTATTTCCACCAAAGTCCAACTTGTACCAAATTTAGTACTTTTCGTATCAACATTATATCAGATTTAATACCATTCTGTACTTTTTGTAACCATATTCCAAAGCTAACTCAATATTCCAAACCTACTTTCAAATATTAATCGTAAGTCCAAATTTAAGAATTCCAGCTCTGTCTGTTTACCAAATTGTACCAGATTTGGTACCATTCTGCCTTTTCCTACACTCCCACGGTAACCTAAGTTGCAACTTTCAATATTCGAGTTCTACCCATTCACCAAAGTCCAAATTGTACCAGATTTTTGTGCTTTTCGTACCCATATGTACGAATTTTCAAAACTACTTCAGTCAAGCACTTCAATAATTACCTAAAGTCCACATTTGAAGATTCCAGCTCTATTCGTTCACCAACATCCAAATTGTACTAAATTTAGTACAATTGATTACTTCTCGTAGATGTAAGCACGAGTTTCTAAAACGTCCTCAATTCTACACTGCAACAGTAATTTTAATCATAAATTTCTGGATTCCAACCATATCCGTTCAAATAGATCCAAATTGTACCATATTGTACCATATTTTTCAGCTCTATCCTTTCAAGCAAAATCCTAATTTTACTAAATTTAGTATCATATAGTACCTTCCGTACCAATAAGTACGAATTTCCTAAACATCCACAATTCTACACTACAACAGTAATTTTAATTCCCAATTTAAAAGACTCCAGCTCTATATGTTCACATAAATTCAACTTGCACCAAATTTAGTACCATTTAGTACTTTTTGTACACATAAGTACGATTTTTTTAAAGCTACCTCAATCCTTTACTCCATTAGTAGTCCGAATTCCTCTTTCTCAACTCAACTAAATGCAAATAGTACCAAATTTAGTACCATTTTGTACTTTGGCACATTTAGTACTAGTTATTACCAGGCGTAGATTTCTTAAAGAATATTTTTGAGAGGTATTACCAGGCGTAGATTTCCTAAAGAATATTTTTCGGAGGTATTACCAGGCGTAGATTTCTTAAAGAATATTTTTGGAAGGTATTACCAGGCGTAGATTTCTTAAAGAATATTTTTCGGAGGTATTACCAGGCGTAGATTTCTTAAAGAATATTTTTCGGAGGTATTACCAGGCGTAGATTTCTTAAAGAAAACATTTTCATGGCTTCGCAAGGCGTAGATTTCTTAAAGAAAACATTTTCATAGCTTCGCAAGGCGAAGATTTCTTAAAGAAAATTTTTTCGGAGGTATTACCAGGCGTAGATTTCTTAAAGAATATTTTTCGGAGGTATTACCAGGCGTAGATTTCTTAAAGAATAATTTTCGGAGGTATTACCAGGCGTAGATTTCTTAAAGAATATTTTTGGGAGGTATTACCAGGTGTAGATTTCTTAAAGAAAATTTTTGGGAGGTATTACCAGGTGTAGATTTCTTAAAGAAAATTTTTGGGAGGTATTACCAGGCGTAGATTTCTTAAAGAAAATTTTTTGGGAGGTATTACCAGGCGTAGATTTCTTAAAGAATATTTTTCGGAGGTATTACCAGGCGTAGATTTCTTAAAGAATATTTTTCGGAGGTATTACCAGGCGTAGATTTCTTAAAGAATAATTTTCGGAGGTATTACCAGGCGTAGATTTCTTAAAGAATATTTTTGGGAGGTATTACCAGGCGTAGATTTCTTAAAGAATATTTTTGGGAGGTATTACCAGGCGTAGATTTCTTAAAGAATATTTTTGGGAGGTATTACCAGGCGTAGATTTCTTAAAGAATATTTTTGGGAGGTATTACCAGGCGTAGATTTCTTAAAGAATATTTTTGGGAGGTATTACCAGGCGTAGATTTCTTAAAGAATATTTTTGGGAGGTATTACCAGGCGTAGATTTCTTAAAGAATATTTTTGGGAGGTATTACCAGGCGTAGATTTCTTAAAGAATATTTTTGGGAGGTATTACCAGGCGTAGATTTCTTAAAGAATATTTTTGGGAGGTATTACCAGGCGTAGATTTCTTAAAGAAAATTTTTTGGGAGGTATTACCAGGCGTAGATTTCTTAAAGAATATTTTTCGGAGGTATTACCAGGCGTAGATTTCTTAAAGAATATTTTTCGGAGGTATTACCAGGCGTAGATTTCTTAAAGAATAATTTTCGGAGGTATTACCAGGCGTAGATTTCTTAAAGAATATTTTTGGGAGGTATTACCAGGTGTAGATTTCTTAAAGAAAATTTTTGGGAGGTATTACCAGGTGTAGATTTCTTAAAGAAAATTTTTTGGGAGGTATTACCAGGCGTAGATTTCTTAAAGAATATTTTTCGGAGGTATTACCAGGCGTAGATTTCTTAAAGAATATTTTTCGGAGGTATTACCAGGCGTAGATTTCTTAAAGAATAATTTTCGGAGGTATTACCAGGCGTAGATTTCTTAAAGAATATTTTTGGGAGGTATTACCAGGTGTAGATTTCTTAAAGAAAATTTTTGGGAGGTATTACCAGGTGTAGATTTCTTAAAGAAAATTTTTGGGAGGTATTACCAGGCGTAGATTTCTTAAAGAATAATTTTCGGAGGTATTACCAGGCGTAGATTTCTTAAAGAATATTTTTGGGAGGTATTACCAGGCGTAGATTTCTTAAAGAATATTTTTGGGAGGTATTACCAGGCGTAGATTTCTTAAAGAATATTTTTGGGAGGTATTACCAGGCGTAGATTTCTTAAAGAATATTTTTGGGAGGTATTATTTAAAAATTCCACGCCTATTGTGGCTCCTTTGGTAGGTCTTGAAAAAATTATTTAAAAATTCCACGCCTTTGGTAGGCCTTGAAAAAAGTTGTTAAAAAATCTACGCCTATTATGGCTCTTGAAAAAGAATATTTTAAAAAATCCACGCCTTGAAAAAAAATATTTTAAAAAATCCACGCCTTGAAAAAAAATATTTAAAAAATCTACGCCTATTATGGCTCTCGAAAAAAAACCATTTAAAAAATCGAAAAAAAATATTTAAAGAATCCACACCTATTATAAACCTTGAAATATTTTCTTTTATAAATCCACGCCCACTATGACCCTTGAAAAATATCTCTTGTGTTTTTCCAAGAAACGTATCACATTTTCAATATCTGCTATCCTCCAGAACCTTTCTTGATGGACAATTTTCGTTGCCCTGTGTTAAACGTCTTCATGGAGAACATATTGTCACAAATAGATCATTTTCTTTAGAACTCACAAAGAACAAAGAGAAATAGAGAAAGAATATTCTTTCAATCTCCAACGATACCATTAAAAATATTTTTAAGGGAATTGTCATGCACCCAAGTTGTTCGAATCGAAAAATGATTCAATTATTAAATTTTGACAGGGCCATATGTTGGCCTTAGATAAAATATTTTTTAATATCCATTGTTGTTGGCTGTTGTTTATTTTTATTAAATCTTGGAAATTTGTTTGAACAACTGAGACTGATGGCTTTAAAAAATATTTTTAATAAACCACGAGGCAAGTGGAAATATTTTAAAGAATATTTTTTATTAATTTTTGTTGTTGTTGTGTTTGGATATAATTTAAAATATTTTGTAAGGGCCATATCTGAGGCGTGGATTTATTAAAAATATTTTTCAATAAATCCAACTGTTCTCTTGGATTTTTTTGAATATTTTTTTAATTTTGGGCCAACTGAGTTATGGATTTATTTAAAATATTTTTCAAGGGCCAACTGAGGCGTGGGTTTATTAAAGAATATTTTTTAAGGGCCAACTGAGGCGTGGATTTATTAAAGAATATTTTTCAAGGGCCAACTGAGGCGTGGATTTATTAAAAAATATTTTTCAAGGGCCAACTGAGGCGTGGATTTATTAAAGAATATTTTTCAAGGGCCAACTGAGGCGTGGATTTATTAAAGAACTGAGGCGTGGATTTTTCAAGGGCCAACTGAGGCGTGGATTTATTAAAGAATATTTTTCAAGGGCCAACTGAGGCGTGGATTTATTAAAGAATATTTTTCAAGGGCCAACTGAGGCGTGGATTTATTAAAGAATATTTTTCAAGGGCCAACTGAGGCGTGGATTTATTAAAGAATATTTTTCAAGGGCCAACTGAGGCGTGGATTTATTAAAGAATATTTTTCAAGGGCCAACTGAGGCGTGGATTTATTAAAGAATATTTTTCAAGGGCCAACTGAGGCGTGGATTTATTAAAGAATATTTTTCAAGGGCCAACTGAGGCGTGGATTTATTAAAGAATATTTTTCAAGGGCCAACTGAGGCGTGGATTTATTAAAGAATATTTTTCAAGGGCCAACTGAGGCGTGGATTTATTAAAGAATATTTTTCAAGGGCCAACTGAGGCGTGGATTTATTAAAGAATATTTTTCAAGGGCCAACTGAGGCGTGGATTTATTAAAGAATATTTTTCAAGGGCCAACTGAGGCGTGGATTTATTAAAGAATATTTTTCAAGGGCCAACTGAGGCGTGGATTTATTAAAGAATATTTTTCAAGGGCCAACTGAGGCGTGGATTTATTAAAGAATATTTTTCAAGGGCCAACTGAGGCGTGGATTTATTAAAGAATATTTTTCAAGGGCCAAACTGAGGCGTGGATTTATTAAAGAATATTTTTCAAGGGCCAACTGAGGCGTGGATTTATTAAAGAATATTTTTCAAGGGCCAACTGAGGCGTGGATTTATTAAAGAATATTTTTCAAGGGCCAACTGAGGCGTGGATTTATTAAAGAATATTTTTCAAGGGCCAACTGAGGCGTGGATTTATTAAAGAATATTTTTCAAGGGCCAACTGAGGCGTGGATTTATTAAAGAATATTTTTCAAGGGCCAACTGAGGCGTGGATTTATTAAAGAATATTTTTCAAGGGCCAACTGAGGCGTGGATTTATTAAAAGAATATTTTTCAAGGGCCAACTCAGTCCTGGATTTATTAAAGAATATTTTTCAAGGGCCAACTGAGGCGTGGATTTTTAAAAGAATATTTTTCCAAAGGGCCACCAAAGAGCCGCGGATTTTTATAGAATATTTTTTCAAAGGACCACCACCAAAGAGGCGTGGATTTTTAAAAGAATATTTTTCAAGGGCCAACTGAGGCGTGGATTTATTAAAGAATATTTTTCAAGGGCCAACAGAGGCGTGGATTTATAAAAGAATATTTTTCAAGGGCCAACTGAGGCGTGGATTTATAAAAGAATATTTTTCAAGGGCCAACTGAGGCGTGGATTTTTAAAATAATTTTCTTATGGGCCTACAGAGGCGTGGATTTTTAAAAGAATATTTTTCAAGGGCCTACAGAGGCGTGGATTTATTAAAAGAATATTTTTTCCCAGCACTATCAGAGGCGTGGATTTATTAAAAGAATATTTTTCCAAGGGTCTACAAAGGCGTGGATTTTTAAAAGAATATTTTTCCAAGGGCCTACAGAGGCGTGGATTTATTAAAGAATATTTTTCCAAGGGCCTTTGGATTTATTAAAGGGTCGAATTTTTAAAAGAATATTTTTCCAAATGGTCTACAGAGGCGTGGATTTTTAAAAGAATATTTTTCCAAATGGTCTACAGAGGCGTGGATTTTTAAAAGAATATTTTTCCAAAGGGTCTACAGAGGCGTGGATTTTTAAAAGAATATTTTTCCAAAGGGTCTACAGAGGCGTGGATTTTTAAAAGAATATTTTTTCCAAAGGGTCTACAGAGGCGTGGATTTTTAAAAGAATATTTTCCAAAGGGTCTACAGAGGCGTGGATTTTTAAAAGAATATTTTTCCAAAGGGTCTACAGGGGCGTGGATTTTCAAAAAAGAATATTTTCCCAAAGGATCTACAGAGGCGTGGATTTTCAAAAAAGAATATTTTCCTAAAGGATCTACAGAGGCGTGGATTTTCAAAAAAGAATATTTTCCCAAAGGATCTACAGAGGCGTGGATTTTCAAAAAAGAATATTTTCCTAAAGGATCTACAGAGGCGTGGATTTTCAAAAAAGAATATTTTCCCAAAGGATCTACAGAGGCGTGGATTTTCAAAAAAGAATATTTTCCCAAAGGATCTACAGAAGCGTGGATTTTCAAAAAAGAATATTTTCCCAAAGGATCTACAGAGGCGTGGATTTTCAAAAAAGAATATTTTCCCAAAGGATCTACAGAGGCGTGGATTTTTAAAAGAATATTTTTCCAAATGGTCTACAGAGGCTTGGATTTTTAAAAGAATATTTTTCCAAATGGTCTACAGAGGCGTGGATTTTTAAAAGAATATTTTTCCAAATGGTCTACAGAGGCGTGGATTTTTAAAAGAATATTTTTCCAAATGGTCTACAGAGGCGTGGATTTTTAAAAGAATATTTTTCCAAATGGTCTACAGAGGCGTGGATTTTTAAAAGAATATTTTTCCAAATGGTCTACAGAGGCGTGGATTTTTAAAAGAATATTTTTTCCAAAGAGCTATCAGAACTATTTTGTTGCCACCTATAGCGCACCTGCCAAACCACACAATTGACCATATCCAACTATCGCATCGATAATTATTTATTGACCATTTTCGTTGTTAATTCTCAACAAATTTATGTTCAATTCAATGGTAATTCATTAGCACAGCCACAACAACCATAATTCGCCATTAGAATTATAATTGATTAAAAAGTGAACATGAATGCAGAGCCATAAAACCAAGTCCAACATTCATTGTCCAACACCCCACTCAGTAGAGCGATTTAACAATGTAGTCAATAGTCCAATTGCCCTGCCCCACCATCGAAAACGCGACTGCTATTCCTTATGATGATGAACGATGGACAGATAACCACCAGAGGAGAGTGCTACTACTTCTTGTTGTCGTTCTTCGTGGTGCGGACTGGGTGAACACTTGTTTTGCATTTAAAGCCTGACTAACAAGCCCCAATGACGACGAAAACAACAACAACGGTCATAAACAATAAATTAAGTGGATTTATTTTCAGCAACAATAAAATAGTTAACAAGAAATTGGAGCACGTGTAAATTATAGCGATAATCCAGAGATGCTTCTCAAAATATTCTTTAAAAAATCCACGCCTTGTCTAAGGCCTCGGAAAAATATTCTTTAAAAAATCCACGCCTTGTCTAAGGCCTCGGAAAAATATTCTTTAAAAAATCCACGCCTTGTCTAAGGCCTCGGAAAAATATTCTTTAAAAAATCCACGCCTTGTCTAAGGCCTCGGAAAAATATTCTTTAAAAAATCCACGCCTTGTCTAAGGCCTCGGAAAAATATTCTTTAAAAAATCCACGCCTTGTCTAAGGCCTCGGAAAAATATTCTTTAAAAAATCCACGCCTTGTCTAAGGCCTCGGAAAAATATTCTTTAAAAAATCCACGCCTTGTCTAAGGCCTCGGAAAAATATTCTTTAAAAAATCCAGGCCTTGTCTAAGGCCTCGGAAAAATATTCTTTAAAAAATCCACGCCTTGTCTTAGGCCTCGGAAAAATATTCTTTAAAAAATCCACGCCTTGTCTAAGGCCTCGGAAAAATATTCTTTAAAAAATCCAGGCCTTGTCTAAGGCCTCGGAAAAATATTCTTTAAAAAATCCACGCCTTGTCCAAGGCCTCGGAAAAATATTCTTTAAAAAATCCACGCCTTGTCTAAGGCCTCGGAAAAATATTCTTTAAAAAATCCACGCCTTGTCTAAGGCCTCGGAAAAATATTCTTTAAATAATCCACGACTTGTCTAAGGCCTCGGAAAAATATTCTTTAAATAATCCACGCCTTGTCTAAGGCCTCGGAAAAATATTCTTTAAAAAATCCACGCCTTGTCTAAGGCCTCGGAAAAATATTCTTTAAAAAATCCACGCCTTGTCTAAGGCCTCGGAAAAATATTCTTTAAAAAATCCACGCCTTGGCTAAGGCCTCGGAAAAATATTCTTTAAAAAATCCCCGCCTTGTGTAGGTCCCTCAAAAAATATTCTTTAAAAAATCCACGCCTTGTCAAAGGCCTCGGAAAAATATTCTTTAAAAAATCCACGCCTTGTCAAAGGCCTCGGAAAATATTCTTTAAAAAATCCACGCCTTGTCTAAGGCCTCGGAAAAATATTCTTTAAAAAATCCACGCCTTGTCTAAGGCCTCGGAAAAATATTCTTGAAGAAATCCACGCCTTGTTTAAGGCATCGACAAAAATATTCGTTAAAAAATCCACGCCTTGTCAAAGGCCTCGGAAAAATATTCTTGAAGAAATCCACGCCTTGTTTAAGGCATCGACAAAAATATTCGTTAAAAAATCCACGCCTTGTCTAAGGCCTCGGAAAAATATTCTTTAAAAAATCTACGCCTTGTCTGATTCTTTAAAAAAATATTTTGGTCATGTCCATCACTTAGTCTTCTCATGTGTTTATTTTTTTTTATAATTCCACCATAAACCAGTTGAAGTGTCAGGATTAAGGATGCATTTTAAAATAAAAACTATACCAATTGACAAAATCAACAACCGCTGTCAAATAGTTCTTCAAATTATTCAGTGTGGCTGAAAATAATGGCCTACCCTGGTGGCCAATATAAATTAACACATTTTGGCCATAACTATTTTTTTAGAAACTACAACCACACTATTTTGAAAATCTATGTGTGTAGGTATGCCAACAGAACTCAATATTAAATTTTCAGGACTGTTGCATTTTGTATTTTATTGATTTTTTTATTACCAACCCGCCAATGAATATTCACCAAGGAATGACAAAGACAACCCAGGATTTTTGATTTTTAACACCATCAATCGGGTGTATGTATGTGTGTTAGTGACTGTGTGTGTGTGCGTTTGTCACATGCATTTGGTGATTAGAAATTCTGAACTTGTTTTCGATTTTATTTCTTAATAAAAGTGTTCAAATGTCTTGCATCGAACATTGAATATTAAACAGCCGAAGTCAGAACTCTAATCGCTCCACTTGCTGTTCCATCTTCACCACTCACAACACGGCTGTGAAGAAAGTTGAAGTAAAATAAATCTGAAAAACAACAATAAAAGAAAATTCTTTACACTTATTTATGAGCGGTGTCTATTTTTTTCTTCGTTTTCTATTTTTTTCAGATTCCTGTCCAGTAGTCACGCTGACCATAAATAAATTCTATCAACAGCGATTTGAATAAAATACTCGTTAACAAATATCGTTTTCATGAAAACAGAATACAACGACAACAACAACAAATTCTGGGGACTGCAATTTGCATAGAAACCACCAAACACTTGAGCGTCAGTATGACAACAATCGAAGTCATTCTCTGCTGTTCCTATTTAGATAATGGCTATTAAATTTACATTTCATAATTCATTCGTTGTTCATTCATTCATTGTTGAAATGTGAGGCAATTATCTGCGAATCACGATTCTGGTACCCACTTTTTTTCAAGACACTTAAACTTGTTCGAATGGAAGAGGTCAAGTAGGAAAGGCCATTACTTTCCGCCACACTGAATAATTTGAAGAACTGTTTGACAGCGGGTGTTGATTTTGTCAATAGCACCTACACAAGCCTTTGATTTTTAAAATATATTTTTTCATGGACTTTTACTGCGTATTTTTGTGAACTCCTTCAATATTCTGCATTCACACCCCTCAGATCGGTTAGTCCGTGAAGAGTGTAATTTTCCAAGAATTGTTTCCAAAGATTTGTAAATGCTGGGCAATGGCACAGAAAATGTTCCAGCGTTTCACTGTCCTCCCCACACGCTCTGCACAAGCTGCTACCTTCGTATCCAATCTTAAGTAGATGTGCCTTCAGGCTAAGGAGTGACGTTAGAATACCCGTCAGTCGGCTTATTTCTCTTTTCCTTAGCGTTAGGATTTGTTTAGTTTTGTCTTCACTTGGGTCACACCATAAGATTATGGTGATTTTTCCTGTCCCCTCATTTTCCCAAAGAATTTTGTGGGTTTCATTCTCCCATTTCCTCATTTCTTGGCGTGTTTCACTAAAGGTTTTGGCGGTATTCACATCTTTTGTGGGTAGTGCAGTCGTACTCCTGGCTAGTTGATTTGCTATCTCATTGCCTATGATTCCGTGGTGACCCGGTACCCATATACCCGTGATGTTCTCCTCGGCTCCCTCCTCTTTGTTACTGGGTACTTTCCCCTCGCTACTTTCATTGGCTTCATCGTCTCCAATCCTTGCCTTCCCGAATTTTGAAGTAAACGGCATTGGACACGTAGTGCGCCTTGCCCTTGGTCTTAACCAGACTTGCCATTGAATTTCTGTCCAAGCCTAACACAAGGATATTCCCTTCCTCTTTCTCCTCCCACTTCCCACTTCTTCACATGCAGTGTCTTGTTCTATAGGCTGAAGACCTCGAGCATTCGTTCTGTGTCGAAATCGCTGCCTAAACCTCTGACAAATCCTTTGTAGCCTTTTGTAGTTGAGGAATGTCTTTTTTCCTCACCAGCTTGAGTTTTATTGTTACATCTATGGGCCCAATGCTTGCCACTATCTTCCTCAGGGCTTCAATGCTATTTGCATTTTCAAATGCCAGCATTAGATAGTCCCCTTTGAAAGCGCAGCTATCTAGTTCAATAGAGTCCCCTCCTTGTCGTAGGTCCACCATGATCTTGCTGTTGACCGCATTTAGCACTTCCTAATGGGTCTCCTTCTTTAGTTTAACGGACGCTCTATTCCCGTCGATCACAGCATAGCAAATCTCGTCTCGATAGCATTTCCTGGCAACCTTGGCATAAGACGGCGGCTCCTTACCATCTGTTGCTGTCATCTTCCTCTTTCGCAAATACCGGGTGGTCCTTTTGGGATTCCCGGCACTCTTCTTCCTGATATCAGAACCAGCTTCGTCTGCCCTCGTCAGTGGATTCTCTTGGCCGTCTCCTTTGGTTTGACTTAGCTTTCTCTTACTATCGGTGGACGGGAAGCTCTTTTTCATTTTGGCCGATTTGACAGTCGCCTGCCTTATCCTCGTCGCATCTTCCGCAGAAGTGGAGGGAATGTCTTATCCTTTGAGCCTCTATCTGCATCTCGCCATTTTTGTTCATCCGGTTCATTCTGGCCAACTTCCGTCGCCTGCTCATCCAAAGTCCTTATCCTCTTCGCCGCTTCCGCAGAAGTGAAGGCCAGGCTTATACTTTTGAGCCTGTGTCTGCAACTCGCCCTTTTTGTTCATCCGGTTCATTCTGGCCAACTTCCGCCTTTGTGCCCCCGAGAACTGCTTCTTCCTGGTTGTGAGTTTAGCGATATCCTTACTCACCTCCTCCATTATCTTGTCAGCCTATTATCTCTTCCGGCTCTCCAAGACGGTTATGTTTGTCTGATTATCATGTATCTGAGTCTGACCAGAGTTGGAGAGTTCGAAGTTTAATTCCTTCCTGTGTCTGAAGGCTGGGTCGAGTTTGGTCTTCCCCTATAGTTCCTCAACTCCGAGTTGGTGTTGCCCGAAGGCTGGATGCTTGTAGCCATACTTTCGACTGCAGATGCCAAGACACCAACATTTGTAGGAGATTGTTGCTCACGATCGCGGAATGACGACGGGGAGTGACTCGTGGACAGATCAACGAAACCCGCCGGTAGTGAGTTATTTAGGCTCTGCAACGTAATTTTATTTGATTTCCTTCTTTTTCCATCTTTTTTTTAGGGGAACACCCCCATAGTTAGTTTTGGTTCGCGAGGACAGAAGCCCCTATGGACCTTAAGTTAGCGTGAATTTTTTCCTGGACCTAAACAAGGCGTGGATTTTGAAAATAATTTTTTCATGGACCTTAACGTATGGCATTTTATCTAAATATTAGATGAACCTCCTGAATGCGCATATTTTTAATTTTCAATTGACGTTTGAGTGACGTTAGTATTTGAATGAATGCTGTTTTATTCGCGAATATCGCGGTGTGTGCGGTTGTGTTTTTCAAAAAATAACAAACATCTGTTTTGCAAATATTTTATCAGTTTTTTTACGTGCCGTTCGTGCAGAAACTAGTTGGTGATGTTTTCATTTAGTATTTGACAGATTGGCAGATTGACAGACCCGACAAGCAGACAGACAAATCATGTTGGCATGTTGGGTGGTCTTTGGTTAGGAAAAATTAAATAAAAAATTATTTTTAAATTATGGAATCGACAATTGGAATTTTTCAAAACAGAAAACCTCAAACTCTAGCCACAACATCGTCATCAGCATCATCATTGAGATTTCATCACCGCTTGATTTGAAGATTTGTTTGTTGTTGTGGTTGGAGTTATGTTTTTGTATTCATTGGCTTGAAGCAGAACAATATATTGATTTTTGCTGTTATCTCTATGCTTTAATTAGCATCTTCTTCTTGAATGGTTTTACGGTTACTTGGAGCTGGATATGGTGGTGGTGGTTCAATGCTTCAATGCCACATCCAACTCCAGTCTTCCCTGGTGCGGGCAATTGTTTCTTCAATTTGACCATTCACTCATAAAATGATGATGTAAATATTTGCTTAGCTCTTCATATGGCCTGTCAACGACATAGTCTTCCTTAGTCCAGGCTGACTTGTCCCGCACAACCAACAACAACACCACAACACCATCAAATGTGCTTGCCCACCATGGTGCTAAGTGGAAATTCTCTGTAACTCAGGTGTTAAAACTGAACAAATATTTGTCGGCAAACACGAAATAACAAAAACCAGAAAAGGTTTCTACAAACAAACTAAGACCCGAACAAACAACAACAACGACGACGAACAATGTTAAGAATTAATTAAAATATTGATTAGGTTTTGGGTTCAATTGTTTGAAGTGTAAAGACAACACAAACATTAAAGGAAATAAATAAAAGACACAATTAAAAGCAAATAAAAAAAAATATTTTAAAAATCCACGCCTTGTGAGGACACAGGAAAAAATTATTTTAAAAATCCACGCCTTGTGAGGACACAGGAAAAAATTATTTTAAAAATCCACGCCTTGTGAGGACACAGGAAAAAATTATTTTAAAAATCCACGCCTTGTGAGGACACAGGAAAAAATTATTTTAAAAATCCACGCCTTGTGAGGACACAGGAAAAAATTATTTTAAAAATCCACGCCTTGTGAGGACACAGGAAAAAATTATTTTAAAAATCCACGCCTTGTGAGGACACAGGAAAAAATTATTTTAAAAATCCACGCCTTGTGAGGACACAGGAAAAAATTATTTTAAAAATCCACGCCTTGTGAGGACACAGGAAAAAATTATTTTAAAAATCCACGCCTTGTGAGGACACAGGAAAAAATTATTTTAAAAATCCACGCCTTGTGAGGACACAGGAAAAAATTATTTTAAAAATCCACGCCTTGTGAGGACACAGGAAAAAATTATTTTAAAAATCCACGCCTTGTGAGGACACAGGAAAAAATTATTTTAAAAATCCACGCCTTGTGAGGACACAGGAAAAAATTATTTTAAAAATCCACGCCTTGTGAGGACACAGGAAAAAATTATTTTAAAAATCCACGCCTTGTGAGGACACAGGAAAAAATTATTTTAAAACTCCACGCCTTGTGAGGACACAGGAAAAAATTATTTTAAAAATCCACGCCTTGTGAGGACACAGGAAAAAATTATTTTAAAAATCCACGCCTTGTGAGGACACAGGAAAAAATTATTTTAAAAATCCACGCCTTGTGAGGACACAGGAAAAAATTATTTTAAAAATCCACGCCTTGTGAGGACACAGGAAAAAATTATTTTAAAAATCCACGCCTTGTGAGGACACAGGAAAAAATTATTTTAAAAATCCACGCCTTGTGAGGACACAGGAAAAAATCATTTTAAAAATCCACGCCTTGTTTAGGTCCAGAAAAAAAATCATTTTAAAAATCCACGCCTTGTTTAGGTCCAGAAAAAAAATCATTTTAAAAATCCACGCCTTGTTTAGGTCCAGGAAAAAATCATTTTAAAAATCCACGCCTTGTTTAGGCCCAGGAAAAAATCATTTTAAAAATCCACGCCTTGTTTAGGTCCAGAAAAAAATCAGGAAAAAATCATTTTAAAAATCCACGCTTTGTGTGGGTCCAGGAAAAAATCATTTTAAAAATCCACGCCTTGTTTAGGTCCAGGAAAAAATCATTTAAAAAATCCACGCTTTGCGTGGGTCCAGGAAAAAATCATTTTAAAAATACACGCCTTGTGTGGTTCTAGGAAAAATTATTTTAAAAATCCACGCCTTGTGTGGGTCCCGGATTTTTTTTAAATCGATTACTTGAAATAGTCTTTAAAAAATCAAAGCATTCTGTTGGTCTTATGTATATTTATACACATTCAAAAATAACATATCTAAAAAATTCCGCAGTAGCCTTAATAAATTTGCCACTGATCGACATCATCGACAACAAGACGAATAACATTTAATTATTTATTTGTTATTCTACAACAAAAACAACAACAACAAATTATTCAAATCATTCACCAGAGGCTGATGGGGATGATGACGACGCCCATGATGATCGGCCAAAACGATTGTTTATTATTTTTGCGGTTTGATGTTTAGCTGGAGAAGTTTTGTTGGTGGTGGTGTTGCAGATTTGTGGTTGCCCCAATAGTTGGTGGCGACGAGTTTCAGATAACGTGTGGCGCAGTTGTGGTTGATGTTGCAAGGTTTATTTATTTCAAATTTCAATGGAATTTTGATAAAAATGCTAGATCGATCGAGGCGTCCTTATGGTGGGGGAGTCCCAGAGGAGTTTGTAAAGATAATTTTCGAGAACCTACAAAAAGGCTGGTTCCTTAGAAGAATATCTAAACAAGACGTGGTTCCTTACAGAATATTTTTTTCAAGGGCCTAAACAAAGCGTGAATTTTTTAATGAATATTTTTACAAGGCCCTAAACTAGGCGCGTATTCTTAAAGAATATTTTTTTAAGGACCTTTACAAGGCGTGGTTTCTTACAGAATATTTTTTCAAGGGCCTAAAAAAGGCGTGGTTTCTTAAAGACTATATTTTCAAGGGCCGAAGCAAGGCGTGGTTTCTTAAGGAATATTTTTTTAAGGGCTTAAACAAGGCGAAATTTCTTAAAGAATATTTTTTAAGGCCCTAAACAAGGCGTGGATTTTTTAATGAATATTTTTGCAAGGCCCTAAACAAGGCGTTGATTTTTTAATGAATATTTTTTCAAGGCCCTAAACAAGGCGTGGATTTTTTAATGAATATTTTTTCAAGGCCCTAAACAAGGCGTGGATTTTTTAATGAATATTTTTTCAAGGCCCTAAACAAGGCGTGGTTTCTTAAATAATATTTTTTCAAGGCCCTAAACAAGGCGTGGTTTTCTAAAGAATATTTTTTCAAGGGCCGAAACAAGGCGTGGTTTCTTAAATAATATTTTTTCAAGGCCCTAAACAAGGCGTGGTTTTCTAAAGAATATTTTTCAAGGGCCGAAACAAGGCGTGGTTTCTTAAAGAATATTTTTTCAAGGGCCTAAACAAGGCGTGGTTTCTTAACGATTATTTTTGCAAGGGCCGAAACAAGGCGTGGTTTCTTAAAGAATATTTTTTCAATGGCCTAAACAAGGCGTGGTTTCTTAACGATTATTTTTGCAAGGGCCTAAACAAGACGAGGTTTCTTCACGATTATTTTTTCAAGGGCCTAAACAAGGCGTTGTTTCTTCAAGATTATTTTTTCAAGACCACGTCTTGTTTAGGCCCGGGCTCGTTTTCGTGGTCTCTTCTCCTTCCAAATATCTGATCCATAATTTTTTTCTCATTTTTTCTTCCATTCATAATTTTCCTCCCATTTTTTCTTCCATTCACAACAGACCACTATTTTACTCCTCAATGCATAGAAATTCTCTGCAATTCCATTCAATTAATTAGCACCACCTCTAGCAACACCCTGTCGTTTTAAAACATTTTCCATTTTCTTCTTCGCTCCTTTGTTTCAATCGTTGAAGAAGAAGCGAAAAAAATGATCCACACATTTATTTTCGACATTTATCTTCGGTGTGGATTAATCAAATCGAAATCTTAATGTAGTTTCCGTTTACAAATGACCATTTGCGAAGAAGATGCCATCAACTATCTCAGAGTGTGAGTGAATGTGTGTGCTTTTGATACCGATGTTGAAAAAATCTATTTTTTATTTTTTTATTAGATGCCATGTGTAATCGGCACAACATGTCCCATCTAGCCACCGTGTGAGTAAATGTTGGTATGTGGCAATGGGGTAATTCCCAGCCCACAGAACAGGAGTTAGAGAGGACTGCTTTCTTTTTTTCTGCAGGAATGGGTATTTAAAGACATTTTCAAGGCTTGAATTTATTAATATATTTAAGGACATACACAAGGCCCTTGTTTTTATAGAGTGTTTTTTTAAGGACCGACAATAGGCAAGGACTTAATAAGGATCATTTTTGTTAACCTAAATTCACTTTGTCAGAAGAACCTCCATTAAAAATATTTTTGGCAGATTATGACTTTCCATCCCTGCAAATTTAAATAAGAACAAATAACTTCAGTAGCTCTGTTGCCACGGTCGTTTGTTAAAATGTATCCACAGACAAATTACTCGAAGATACTGAACAGACTTGGAAGCGACACATCTTCATGGTAAATCATCGGAATACATGCTGGGTTTTTGAAATATACAGAAGGTATGTTCTTTTTCCCATTCCATGGTGGTGGTGAAGGAATGAAAATAAGTTGCTTAGAAAAAACTAGAAACATATTTCACATATATATTGGAACTGTTCTCTATTTAAACCCTACTCACCTATGTTGTCAGGGTATTATAGCTTCGTGCCGCTCCAAGACGCGAATTATTGGTCCTAGACCCACCATTAAGTATACCGATCGTCATATCTCTAGCTGAGTCGATCTAAACATGTGTGTCCGTTCGTCTGTCCAGAACACAGTTATGCACCAAGTCACAGTTATGAACCAAACTTCACGAAATTTTGCATGTAGGATGGGTTCTGGCCAATGAAGACCCCTATTGTTTTTGGTAGATATTTAGGGGATATAATGGGCCAAATACTTAATTTTTGTCCGATTTCCGGACATAGAGAAGTTGACAGTATATTAACATTAAAGGGCAGAAAGTAACATTAGATATAGCGCCGATCGCTTTAAAATTTTCCAAGAGGTTCCAGTTATGGTCAAGGACAACGCCTATAATTTTCAGTGATGATCACATAAAAAATTGGGATGAAGTGGGCCGAAACGTAGTTTTTTGTGTGTTTCCCAGTCGATATATAGGCCTCAAGCCGAACATCAAAACAAAACCCACGGTAAACGGAATCTGGGCAAGTAATTAGAAAGACTGTACTGAATATTGGGAATATTCAGAAAATATGTCAGTGTGAGGAAGCGGTGCAGATGACCTCTAATCGGGCAAGAGGGTGCAACTATCACGAAAAATTGCCCAGGCTCCAAATAAACATCTGCAGAAAGTTAGAGTTCCGTGCTAGTTGTGTAGGATATTCGATGCTCCACGAGGAGTTATCATGCCCGCCATCGTGTGGACCTTTGCACCCAAAAAACAACAACAAAACAACAACAAAAAATTTTTGTAAATTATTTTTCTTCTTTTTAAATCTTCAATATATATGTGCACTGGTTTAAAATCACATTTAATGGAATTTCAAATATTTCCTCAAATATCTCTTGAATTGTTAGTATAATATTATTTTCAAATTGATTCATGTAAAGTCAACACATGTAGCATGTTAATGTAAAAATTACAATTTAATCGGAAAAAAATATATTTTCGTCCGATTTTATGTAAATGGTGCACCACTGAAATATATCTTTCGATTTGAACGAAATTTAGCATAGCGTACTGAATTAAGTCTAGAATGATGTGTGTTAAGTTTCGTGAAAATCTTGTTGGATTTACATATACCTCACATATATATTTTCTTCCGATTTTATGTGAATTGTGCACTAAATACCCAAGGATTGTCCGATTGGTACAAAAATTTGTACAATGTACTGAAATCTCTGACAAATTTTGTTAAAATCGGTTCAGATTTATATTTTTGTCCGATTTTAGGTAAATGGTGCACCGAACTCCTAATGTTTGTCCAATTGAAACGAAATTTTTGCACAGCGTATCAATTGAAATTGCAACAGCACATACAGACATAGCTTTCATATATAATTCGAACGGGTGTCTGTTTGAGATTAAATTTTGAACAGTGCGGCATACCGAATAGCGTGTATCAAGTGTGATATAAATCGGTTTACATAAAATTGTCGCATTGTATGCATACGACTCTCAATCTGCACTAGGTTACAGAAAGGCATGTTTATGGATAGATATTAGTCGGTTCACATATAAATACAGATCTCATATTTAATTTAGTTCAGGTTCATGCCAAAAGTCCTTTAAAAATGCAACGTTGCTAGGATGCATCTTCTAAATATACCCAAAGTGGTGAAGGGTATCATATAGTCTGCCAGCCCGACTTTAATATTTTTCTTACTGTTTTATTTTATTTTGTTTTTGCTTATGATCGGTAAATATTTTTAGGGGATGAAATTGACCAAAAACTTTATTTTTGTCCCTTCTTCTGGTCCCCAATTTTGGATCAAATCGAATACTACGTTCCTATTATATTTTTTTGAGGAGAAGGGCAATTCGACAGAAAATATTACGATGCGCAAACTTTGGACCAATTAGCTACTTCTTTCGAAAGTTATCGTGTCCACCATCCAGAAACACAGATAGGCGGTCTTAAAAAAATATTATGTAAATTAAGGCCTTCAAAAATATTCATTAACAAATCCACGCCTTGTGTAGGTCCACGCCTCCTCTAATGCCTTCAAAAATATTCTTTAAAAAAATCCACGCCTTCTCTAAGGCCTTCAAAAATATTCTTTAAAAAAATCCACGCCTTCTCTAAGGCCTTCAAAAATATTCATTAAAAAATCCACGCCTTCTCTAAGGCCTTGAAAAATATTCTTTAAAAAAATCCACGCCTTCTCTAAGGCCTTCAAAAATATTCTTTAAAAAAATCCACGTCTTCTCTAAGGCCTTCAAAAATATTCTTTAAAAAAATCCACGCCTTCTCTAAGGCCTTCAAAACTATTCTTTAAAAAAATCCACGCCTTCTCTAAGGCCTTCAAAAATATTCTTTAAAAAAATCCACGCCTTCTCTAAGGCCTTCAAAAATATTCTTTAAAAAAATCCACGCCTTCTCTAAGGCCTTCAAAAATATTCTTTAAAAAAATCCACGCCTTCTCTAAGGCCTTCAAAAATATTCTTTAAAAAAATCCACGCCTTAAACATCCTTAAGTCCTTAAACATTTTATTTAAAAACTCCGTGACTCTTTAAGGCCCTTAAAAAATATTCTTTAAAAAATTCACGCCTTAAAAATATTCTGTTATAAATCAGTGACTTAAAAATGTTCTTAAAAATATCTGTGCCTCTTTAAGGCCCTTGAAAAAAATTCACGCCTTGTGTAAATTCTTAAAAATAATCCGTAATCAATCCACGTTCCTTTGAGACCCTTGAAAAATATTCTATAATAAATACGTGTATCTTTGTAACCCGTAAAAATATTCTTTATGGAAATATTCTTTAAAAAATCCACGCCTTGCATGGGTCCTTAGAAAAATATTCTTTAAAAAATCTACGCCTTGTATGGGTCCTAGAAAATATTCTGTAAAAAATCCAGCTTTGTATGGGTCCTTGAAAATATTCTTTAAAAAATCGACGCCTTGTATGGGCCTTGTGTGGGTCCAGGATAACATTGTTTAAAAAATACATGCCTAGTAAAGGTCCATGAAAAAAATATTTTAAAAAGCCAAATCAAATTACTTTAAATTTTCATTTGGCTAAACAAAACTTTAAAAATTATGAATAAGTAGAGTAGAGTAAATTCTTGCCCGGCAGCAGAAGGCCCATTCCGCTTACCAGAGCTCATCTAATTACGCCTCATATTAATGGCTATGCTATTTTGAATTGGGGATCATGCTGAGCGTTCTATTGCATTTTGTTACTATTTTTGTTTACAAAAAAACAAAACAGAAAAAATATTCAAATCGACTGGAGAGAGATGCAGCCTGCAGTTGTTGTTATTGGGCTGCCTAGTCGGATGGGTGATCAGGTTGCTCTTAAATTCTTATTCTGGCATTTTTATTTAATTAATTTGAAAGTGTTGAAAGAAATACAACATTGTTTACAAAAAATAATCAAAAAATAAAAAAAGAAAAACAAAAAATGTGGGATGAAGGAGAAGAAGAGAAAGAGGATGGAGAAGAAGTGATGGTGGAAAATATCGACAACCCAGCCAGCCATTGCCTTTACAAGAATTGTAAAGGAAAATTGGGCTGCAGGAAAAGGGGGATAGGGAGAGAGAGGTTTCTACCCCTCCCTCTCTTTCTCTCTTCCCAGATACATTCTCTAGTAAAAAGAAGCAGAAATATTTGTTCCTACATTGCACAGCAATATTTCATATTTTTGTCTGGAGTGGTTTCACACTCAAAGAGGTAATGGCTGTTTGCCGGATGGTTGGTTGGCTAGCCTAGTATGACGATGTTGGTGCTGTTGTTGTTTTAGAGATCATTGACTTTTTCTTCACAGCGAATAGTTGATTTCCTTTTTTTCTTCTTCAATAGTTTTTTTCATCGGCTTCTTGTTGTTGTTGTCTAAATAAATGTGTCGATTTTTCATACTGCCAATGGGGGGTTTTTCGCCTGTTAGTCGTTCCGTTCCGTTGTTTGTTTTCACGAGACGAAATAACAAAAAATGAAAAGACACAGACAGACAGACAAAATGTAATTTTCAATTTTCGTATTTTTTGTCTGCTGGTGAATGGAGGAAGATCTTAGATTCCTTGTGAAGAAGCACCAGATCGACAGAATAATGAGCATCCAAATGGCATCAGAGGATGCAAATAGATGTTTGTGTTGTTGTTTTTATATTTACACAAAATATGCTTTATTTGTTTAGCTCGACAAAACGCCAAGGTGTCTGACCCAAATAATTAAACAAAAAATGATGCACAGCAGAGACAAAACAAAAAACTATTGGGGATTTTAAGAGAGTTGCCACTTTTGGGATAAAGGTGGAATTTAAAAAAAAATAGACCCATAAAAGATGTGGAAGTTTTGAATTATTTTTTTAAAGACCTACACAAGGCGTAGATTTTTTAAATAAGACCTACACAAGGTGCAGATTTTTTAAATAAATTTTTTACGGCACCTACACAAAGCGAAGATTTTTTATATAATTTGTTTATCCCAGGTGGCGGATGATCATAATAATCTATTACAACGAGTGTATGTTGTAGGTAATGGAATAGTTTGATCACCCACCTCCAGGGCTTCTGTCCCCGCGAACCAAAACTAACTTTGGGGATGTTCCCCTAAAACAAAAAAACAAAAGATGGAAAAAGAAATAAAGTTACAGTGCAGAGCCTAAATAACTCAGTACCGGCGGGTGTCGTTGATCTGCCCACGAGTCACGCCCCATCGTCATCCCGCAATCGTGAGCAACAATCTCCTACATATGTAGGTGTCTTGGCATCAGCAGGTGAAGGTATGGCTACAAGCACCCAGCCTTCGGGCAACACCAACTCGGAGTTGAGGAACCACAAGGGAAGAGCAATCTCGGCCCAGCCTTCAGAGACAGGAGGGAACTCAACTTCGAACTCTGAGTCTGATCATGATAATCAGACAAACATAAGAGAAGAGGCTGACAAGATGATAGAGGAGTAAGTGAGTAAGGATATTTCCAAACTCACAACCAGGAAGAAGCAGTTGTCTGGGGCACAAAGGCGGAAGTTGGCCAGAATGAACAGGAGTAACAAAAAGGGGGAGATACAGACAGAGGCTTAAAATGATAAGCCTGACCCCTTCCCTCCACTTCTGCGGAAGCGGCGAAGAGGATAAGGTCTCCGGATGAGCAGGCGACTGTCAAATCTGCCAAAAGCAAAAAAAGCTTCCCGTCGACCGTTATTAAGAGAAAGCTAAGTCAAACCAACGTCAAAGGAGAGTGTCACGAGAATCAACTGACGAGGGTAGACGAAGCTGGCTCTGATATCAAGAAGGCTAGTGCGAAGTCGGAATCTTCCACAAAGACCGCGAATCCCAAAAGGACCAATCGGTATTTGCGAAAGAGGAAGATGACAGAAAGGAGCTGCCGTCTTATGCCAAGGTTGCCAGGAAACGCTAACAAGACGAGCTCTGTTATGCAGTGATCGACGGGAATAGCGCGTCCGGTAAACTAAAGAACAAGGAAGTGCTAAATGTGGTCAACAGCAAGATCATGGAGGACCTACGACAAGGAGGGACTCTATTGAACTAGATAGCTGCGCTTTCAAAGGGGACTATCTAATGCTGGAATTTGAAAATCCAAATAGCATAGAAGCCCTGAGGAAGATAGTGCGCAAGCATTGGACCCATAGATGGAGCAATTATACTCAAGCTGGTGAGGAAAAAGGACATTCCTCAACTACAAAAGGCTACAGTCTTTGTCAGAGGTTGGGGCGGCGACTTCGACACGTAACGCATGCTCGAGGTCTTCAGCCTATAGAACAAGACAGTGAAGAAGTGGGAAGTATTCCACAGGGAGGCGAAAGAGGAAGAGACTCTCCTTGTGTTAGGCTTAGATAGGTCTCCAATGGCAAGTCGGGCTAAGACCAAGGGCAAGGCGCACTACGTCTCCAATGCCGTTTACTTTCAAATCGGGAAGGCAAGAATTGGAGACGATGAAACCAATGAAAACAGCGAGGGGAAAGTACCCAGCAACAAAGAGGAGGAGCCGAGGAGAAGATCACGTTCTCCCAACTATCACAACAGGGACCTGTACGAATTATATGGATACCGGGTCACCAAGGAATCATAGGCAATGAGATAGCAAATCAACTAGCCAGGAGTGCCACTGCACTAACCACAATAGATGTGAACACCGCCAAACCCTTTAGCGAAACACGCCAAGAAATGAGGAAATGGGCGAATGAGACCTACAAAACCCTTTGGTAAAATGAGGGGACAGGAAAAATCATCAAAATCTTATGTGGTGACCCAAATGAAGACAATACTAAGCAAATCCGAACGCCAAACAAAAAAGAAATAAGCTGACTGACGGGTATTCTAACGAGACACCTTAGACTGGAGGCACATATTCCTAAGATTGGAAGCGAAGGTAGCAGCTTGTGCAGAGCGTGTGGGGAGGACAGTGAAACGCTGGAATATTTCCTGTGCCATTGCCCACCAGTTACAAGTATTCGGAAACAATTCTTGGGAAATGACACTCTTCATGGACTAACCGATCTGAGGGGGTGTGAATGGAGAAGACTAAATGAGTTCACACAAAATACGGAACTCCTGGATTCATAGGGGAATCAAACCCAAATGCTTTTGAATCTAAACTTTCACTAATTCCAATTTTCTCCGCAATTCTAGAGCGCACAACAGGCCTCAAGGCGTAGATTTTTTAAAAACCTACACAAGCCGTAAATTTATTAAATATTTTTTTTAAAGACCTACACAAGGCGTAGATTTTTTAAAGAATATTTTTAAGGACCTACACAAGGCGTGGATTTTTTTAAAGAATATTTTTAAGGACCTTCACAAGGCTTGGATTTTTTAAAGAATATTTTTTAGGACCTACACAAGGTGCAGATTTTTTGAATATTTTTTTAAAGACCTCGGATTGGCAACACTGCTTTTACATTTACTTTCTCTTGCTCCTATTTTTTTATTGCAATAACAAAATGTCTTAGATGTGGCATCGGCGTTTTGTTGTTGAATTTTTTTGCATAAATTTATTTATATTTTTTGTTAAATTTAGAATAATTACTTTAAAAAATAGGGTGTTTGTATTTTGTTTTTTTGGCAGATTTTTAATTTTAAAAATTTCAAAGTGTGGTGTGAACATTTGGCGTTTGTGAAAACTTAAAATTATGTTACCTGATTTCCGTTCCAAATTTTTGGTGTAAAAGTCAATTAAAATTGAGTGTGAATGAAAATAAGTGCTTATTAGAAAATTAGAGCAAATTTAATTGCAAAAATTATAGACTAAACTCCAATAAAACCTGGAAACATGAAGCATCGGAAAAAAAGAGTAGGAGCAAGGCATACCTGTAACGAAATGCGAAAATAAAAAATATTATTAGCAAAATAATAAAAAAAGAAACAGTAAGGAAAGGAGTAAAGTCGGACTGGGACGACTGAAATTGGACGAATATATATAAGAGCAATATGTGCCAAATTTCGTGCAAATCGAAAGGTATATAGGGACTTTGGTGCACCATTTACATTAAATCGGACGAAAATATATATGGGAGCTACATCTAAATCTGAACCGATTTTCACAAAATTTAACACGCATCGTTCCAGACTTAATTCAGTACGCTGTGGCAAATTTCGTGCAAATCGAAACATATATAGGTATTTTGGTGCACTATTTACATAAAATCCAACGAAAATATAGATGGCAGCTATATTTAAATCTGAACCGATTTTCATGAAACTTGCCACACTTCATTCTAGACTTAATTCAGTAGGTTATGCCAAATTTCGTGCAAATCGAAGGGTACCATATGCATAAAATCGTACGAATATATATATATATATATATATATATAGGAGCTATATCTAAATATATATGAGCATATAAAATCAATTAATCGGTTCAAGAACAACAAAGCATCAGGAGCCGATGGGTTACCAGCCGAACTATTAAAGACTGGTGGCCAGATGCTGGTCAGGAGCATGCACCAGCTGATTAGTACAATTTGACTAGATGCATGCCCAATGATTGGAACCTCAGCATCCTGTGTCCCGTGCACAAAAAAGGAGGCAAGACGATATGTGCCAACTATAGAGGAATTAGCCTTCTTCCCATCGCATATAAAGTGATACCCCTTTTGCTGTGTGAACGATTGAAGCCAATGTTCAATGACATCATCGGACCATACCAATGCGTCTTCAGACCTGGCAAATCCACCATTGACCAGATTTTCACTCTACTCCAAATCCTGGAAAAGACCCACGAAAAACACATCGACACTTAACACCTATTTGTCGACTATAAAGCCGCATTCGACAGCCCTATCCGTTCAGAGGTGTATAAAGCAATGTCTGCGTTTGACATTCCTGCAAAATTAATTCGGCTATGCAGGATAACTTTAACAAGCACAAGGTCAGCAGTTAAAGTGGGAAAGAACCTATCGGAGCCCTTCAATACCGAACCAGGATTCAGACAAGGTGACAGTTTGTCGTGTGATCTTTTTAACATCCTGCTGGAAAAGGTCATACGAGACGCAAAGGTGAACAGAAAAGGCACCAAACAACACATGTTACTCGCCCACGCCGATGACATCGATATAATGGGTCGAACATTGAGAGCGGTAACAGCCACCTTTGAATAAATTGAGAAGGAATCTGCCAAAGTGGGACTGGCAGTAAACGGCGAGAAGACCAAGTTAATGGTATCAACGCGCAAGACGTCCAGTAGACTCGGTCCAAATGTGGAACTTGAGAACTACAGCTTCGAGGTAGTTAAAGACTTTATATACCTTGGTACCGCCATAAATAAAAAAGACATTAGTTTGGAAATTCGGAGAAGGATTGTGATGGTCAAAAGATGCTACTATGGTCTATGTAAGCAGTTTAGAAACAAGGCCACCTCCCGCCAGACCAAACTCACACTTTACAAGACGCTGATACTACCCGTGCTATTATATGGATCAGAAGCATGGGTACTTGCGCAAGCAGATGAGGCTGCTCTTGGGGTGTTTGAGAGAAAAATTCTCCGAAAGATCTGCGGGCCGATCTGTGTCGACGGTGAATATCGGCGTCAAATGAACCACGAGCTTTACAATTTATACGCGGACATCGACATAGTCAGTCGTATTGAGCTGCAGCGACTACGGTGGCTAGGCAATGTTGTGCGGATGAATGAAAATGTCCCAGCTCAAAAGGCATATAAAAACGAGCCTACTGATGGTTCCCGTAGAAGGGGAAGGCCACGAATTATATGGAAAGACCAAGTAGAAAACAGCATCTTGGAACGTGGTCTTCCAAATTGGTGGACTTGCGCACAAGACCGACGCGCGTGGAAATCTTTTTTAAGCTCGATTTATGGAACAACCGTTCTGTAAAAAGCCAGCTATGTAAGTAAGTATATCTAAATATAAACCGATTTTCTCCAATTTCAATAGGGTTCGTCCTTGGGCCAAACAAATAAGCTGTACCAAATTTCATTTAAATCGGATTATAAATACGATCTGTACTTTGTTTACAATTTAACACCAACAGACGTTCGGACGGACGGGCATGCATAAATCGACTCAGAAAGTGATTATATTCATATTCTCAAACGGAACCATGGGTCTATCTCGTTTCCGTTTGCCTGTTACAAACATATGCACAAAGACATAATACCCTGTACCACAGTGTGGTGAATGGTATAACAATGGCTTCAGACAGGCGTGGATTTTTGTATATTTTGGTCTTGGGCAATATTTTGCGATATTTGCACTCTCTTGGCAGACTAGATGTCAACAAATATTTCTAATATTCAATAGACGAGGGCTGTACTTGTCTAGATACGCTTTACCATGGGTTATGTTGTGATGTTGGGCTTTAAATTGTGGCCTATAGAACGACTCGAAAAAAAAACACAAACAAATTAAGTTTTCGGTCCACTTCATCCCAAAATTATTATCTGATCATCACCGAAAATTATAGGTGTTGTACTTGAGCATAACTGGGATCTCATGGAAAATTTCAAAGCGATCAGCGCTATATTTCCGCCCTCTAGTGTGGTAATGGTTTACTAAATAATATCTTAGTACGTAAGCACCCGTAAATATTTAAGTGTAACTCCTACATACGAGTACATACGAGTACATACGACCATCTAATTGATATCAATTTAAAGGACAATCACTCCTCTTGAACATACTATCAACTTCTCGGGTCTAGGTCCTTCATGGGCAAATATATACACCATAGAATACAAATTTTGTAATTTTTCACACAAAAGTCAGGGTCCATTTGGTCCGCTAAATATTGACCAATCCTTATGAAAACAGGCATGCTTATTCTTTGGCCCGATCTCCTTCTCCATATAAAATTTCGCGATGTACGGCCATTATTGCGGTCTCTGGAGCGACCAGAAAAACGGACAATAATTAAGTATTTGGTCCATTTCATCCCCTAAATGTTAACCGATCTTTACCAAAAACAATAGGGGTCTTCATTGGCCAGAACCCATCCTACATGCAAAATTTCGTGAAGATTGGTTCATAACTGTGGCCAGTATCGTGTTACAAATTATAATGGACTAACGGACGGACACACATGTCTAGATCGACTCAGCTAGTCGAGATATGACGATCGGTATACTTAAAGGTGGGTCTAGGACCAATATTTCGCGGCGTTACAAACTCTTCAAGAGCCACAGACAAGAGTGTATTAAAAAAATATTTTTTTCAAGACATTCGATCCATAGACCTTCAAACACTTTTCCATTATAAAAAATATCGAAAATTTTTGTTTCAAATTACACATAAACAAAATAATAATTACAATTCATTAATTTCTGAAACTGTAACGAAAACAATTTTTGAACGAAAAGAACAATAACAAGAAATTAGTTAATGATGTGATCATTTTTCACATTGACGATCATTTGTCAGCATCAAAACAAATTTGTTGTGGTTCCATTCAGTAATTCATTCGATCATTCGGTGTGTATGTGTATGAGTGTGTAAGTCTGTTAGATGCCTTCAACTCAAGTGATTTGTTGTGGTGGTGGTATTTTTTCTTCGAAATGAAAAATTGAAATAGATTTAAATGGATAACAACAAAATATACAAATTATAATTTTTACAAGTTTTTTAGAAAAAAAAACAAATGTGGATAATAAAATAAATTGAAATGTGTTTCAAGTACTGTGAAGTGAAGGGTTATTTGTTTGGTGATCACAGAAGTGGTGGTGTGTCAAATGTAAAAAGAGAAATGAAGGGGTTAGAAAAAAAGCAGGACAACTTTCCAAATTTATATAAAAAATATGACATCTAAAATTTTATTTTTATAACTAAAAAATTATTTAATTATTTTTATAATTATTTATTTTTATTTTATCTATTTATTTTTATAATTAAACAAAACAATATATTTTATAAAAATTATTTTTTTTTATTTTATAAAAATTATTTTTTTTTATTTTAAGAAACATAAATTTTTTTCAATTTCAAAAACAAATATTAAAAAAAATATTTTTTATTTAAAAATATATATTTTTATATTATAAAATTTCAGACTATTACACCTCTTGGTAAATTTTCAACTTATATTCCCTCTCCCAAAACCTTTCTCAGATACCAAATTACTTACTTTATTACCTCAAGTGGTATGGATAGATGTTGCTTTCCTTTTGGTGCAGCTACCACAGATTTGAATTGATTAGCACCAACACCACTACCACACCATCACTTCGAGGAGGACCATTTATCTTCATTTTTTTCTTTCTAATTTATTTTTATATTTCGTTGTTTTACAAAAAAATTTCATGTTGTAAAGGTGTAGTTTATCATCATCATAAAGTTAATGAGTTTTGTTCTTTTTGTTTTTTGGAGGGGTTTTTTCGTTTCGCTTTAATGCCTGGCAATTAGTAAGGAGATTAACGGCCTCTTCTGGCTGTGTTGTAATACAAAGCTTGGGTGTGAATTAATTTAATCACTTTTTAGGGTAATACATATATTTAAACATGGAATAGAATCAC
Source organism: Musca vetustissima (assembly GCF_032173495.1). Taxonomy (NCBI): domain Eukaryota; kingdom Metazoa; phylum Arthropoda; class Insecta; order Diptera; family Muscidae; genus Musca; species Musca vetustissima. The sequence goes on along the minus strand of NW_026887037.1, from coordinate 28,398 downwards.
AAAAAAAGAACGAACATGACTTTATATTTTTTTATTAATTCCAAGCTGATGTTTGTTTAAAAAAAATATTTTGGGTCTTGAAAAACATAGTTTACACATACACACACTCGTGGTTTCTACAAATATATCTACTTAAAAAAATCAAAATATTTTTAATTGTTGGATTTTTAAAAATCTTGAACAGCAGACTTGAATTTTAAAAAAATATTTTTCCCTGGGCGTGAAGGCCTGAATTAAAAAAAAAAGTATTTTTTTATAAAACCAACAGCCGTGGATTTAAAAAAAAAATAGTATATATAGCAACAGGTGTGGATTATTAAGAAAATATTTTATATATATACAGTAAAATCCCGATAATTCGTAATGTCAAGGGACCGACCGATTTATACGAATTAGCGGGGGGAAGGAAGAAAAAATACGAATTAACGAGGTTTTTATTCAATAGTGAATATACATACAAATTGATATTTATGTATTTTTTATCTTAAAAACCAGTGAGCGGAGCAGTATAGTCGGACGGGGCCGATCATACGATACCCTACACAACTACCACGAACTCTAACTTTCTGAGGATGTTTATTCCGAGTCTGAGTAATATTTCGTGATATTTGCCCCCTCATGCCCGATTAGAGGTCAACAACACCTCTTCCTTACTTTTTCGAATATTCAGTACAGTCCTTCTAATTACTTGTCCAGATTACCTTCACTGTGGTTTTTGTTGTGATTTTCGGATTATACTCGACTCGAAAACACACAAAAAATTAAGTTTTCGGTCCATTTCATCCCAAAATTTCAATCTGATCATCACCGAAAATTGTAGGCGTTGTTCTTGACCATAACTGGAACTTCATGAAAAATTTTAAAGCCATCAGCGCGATATTCCCCCTTTAAATTTGGTAATGAGTTACTAAATAATATCTGAATACGTAAGCACCTGTAAATATTTGACTGTAACTCCCACATCTGAGTAGATACATCACTATATTTGGTATCAATTTAAAGGCCAACCACTCCTCTTGGATATGCTATCAACTCCTCAGGTCTGCATCCTCCAGGAGTAAATATATATGCCATAGAATACAAATTTTGTCATTTTTCACACAAAAGTCAGGGTCCATTTGACCCACTAAATATTGACCGATCTTTATCAAAACATGCATGCTTATTCTCTGGCCCGATCCGCTTCTCCATGCAAAAATTCGCGGTGTTTGGGCCATAATTGCGGCCTCTGGAGCGACCAGAAAAACCGACAAAAATAATGTTTTTGGTCCATTTCATCCCCTAAATATTAACCGATCTTTTCCAAAAACAATAGGGGTCTTCATTGGTCAGAACTCATCCTACATGCAAAATTTCGTGAAGATTGGTCCATAACTGTGGCCTGTATCGTGTTTACAAATTATAATGGACAGACGGACGGACACACATGTCTAGATCGACTCAGCTAGTCGAGATATGACGATCGGTATACTTAAAGGTGGGTCTAGGACCAATATTTCGCGCGTTACAAACTTTTGGGGCTGCACAAAGCTATAATACCCTGAGAACATAGTTGTGTAGGGTATAAAAAAATTAACTTAAAATCAATAATTTTCAACAAAAACAAAAAATTAATTCATAGAGTATAGAAAAGTTAAAAAAAATATTACATGTATATCTGTGGTTGTTATATACCACAATAATTAAGAAAAAATCAGTTTTTTTTTTTTTTTTGCTGCAGAGAGTTTCGACGTGATTACGTTATCTAGCGCCACAATTGCAGAAAACGTCGAAGTTGATTGGATTTTGTCAATCTTGAGGAACGCGATTCCATTCGCCTACGTTGGGTTCAATACATAGTTCATCACTTACTGACCAATATGGTCCTTTGTCGAAACCACAAACTCGATACAGTTCAGAATCGTGGACTGGCTAACATTTTTCCAGGCTTTGTCAGCAATGTTCATCGCGGTAGTGGCTGAAACAGAGAAGATGTGTTTGCTGGGAAGAATTCACGTGACTCACATCACGACGTCCTTTGTGACCCATGCAAGTGTCAGCGAATAATAAAATCTTGCGATTTTGGCTGAAACTGGATTTTTCCTACAAAGAATGCGGCGCCCGCTACATCAAAAGGCACGAATGAAGAGAAGATAAATAAGACACTTGAAGCTTACGAATTATCGAGGTTTACGAAGACAAATTACGAATTGTAACAGGTATTTAGGTATCTCGTTGGAAATATTTTACGAATTATCGAGGGGACCACATTTACATTTTCAACACTACCTCCATACCATCACCACCACTAAATTTAGTACCAGTTAGTAACAAAAACCCTTTGGTACTTCCTTCTAAATTTCCGTCAGTTACTTACATTCTAAATTTTAGGTTTCCAGCTCTCTCCGTTACCCAAATTCAAATTTAATGAATTTTCTATTCTATTTATTATTCGTACACCTAAATTCGAGACTCCATATTTTTTACATAGCTCAATAATACACTTCAACAGTAATCTAAATTCCTAATCTTAGGATTCAACCAAATCCATATTGTTCCAAAGTTTGAACTTTTCATACTCATAAGTAAGAATTTCTAAAACTACATCAATCCTACACTCTAAATGTAATCTTATTTCCACCAAAGTCCAAATTACATATATACCTCAATCCTGATTTCAAATAGTAATCGTGAGTTCAAATTTAAGAATTTCAGCTGTCTGTTCTCCAAATTGTACCAGATTTGGTACCATTCTGTATTTTTCCTACACTCCCACAGTAACCTAAGTGGCAACTTTCAGAATTCGATTTCTAACCGTTCACTCAAGTCCAAATTGTACAAAATTTTGTGCTTTACGTACCCATAAGTACGAATTTCCAAAAACTACCTCAGTCATGCGCTCCAAAAATAAAAAATCCACATTTAAAATTCCAACTTTATCCGTTCACCAACATCCAAATCCAACTCCACACTGCAACAGTAATTTCAAACATAAATTTCAGGATCCCAGCCCTATCCCTTCACATAGATCCAAATTGTACCATATTTAGTACTTTTCGTGCTTATGAGTTCGAATTTCCAACACTGTCTCAATCCTGTGCTATAACAATAATTTTATTTTCAAATATAAGTTTTCCATCTCTATCCTTCCACTCAAATCTAAATTGCATCAAAACTTAATATCATTTAGTACACATATTTAAGCATTTTTAAAACAATCTCCATGTCCAACATTAATTTTAATTCCAAATTTTAGGATTCATAATGACGAATTTTAAAAACTACCGACATATCTCAATCCGGCACTCCAACTGTAATATTAATTCAAAATCTCAAGCCTATCCGTTCATACAAAAACAATTTGTAAACTATTTGGTATCATTTAGTACTTTTTGTTTCTATAATTGAGAAATTCCTAAACTATCTCAATCCTACACTCCAACAGTAATTTGAATTCAAAAATTCTGATGACCAGCTCTATCAAGTTGTACCAAATATAGTACTATTTAGTACAGACAAGTACTATGCTTCCATATCTCAATTTTATATTCCAACATCAAGCATTATTCCAAATTTTAGGGTTCCTGCTCTCTCCAAATCGTACCAAATCTAGTGCCGTTTAGTACTTTTCGTACACATAAATACGAATTTCCAAAGATGTCGCTATACCTCAATCTTCAACAGCAATCTTAATTTCAAATTTCAGATTTTCAGCTCTATCCGTTCTCCCAAAATCCAAATTGTACTAAATTTAGTACCATTTAGTACTTTTCGTATCAATAAGTACGAATTTCCTAAACTACCTCAATCCTACACACAGACAGTCATTTCAATTGCCAATTTCAAGGCTCCTGTTCTATCTGTTTACCTAAATCCAACTTGCACCAAATTTAGTACATTTTAGTACTTTGCGTACTCTAATAGTAATCCCAATTCTTATTTTCTGGATTCCATCTCTATACGCTCAACTAAATACAAAACAAGTGAAAAAGCGTTAAGTTCGGCCGGGCCGAACTTTGGATACCCTCCACCATAGATATACTGACAGGTACTTGAAATGAAAATATAGGGAAAATACAAAAAGTGGACCTATATCGACATTTCTACAAACCGATTATATAAACCATAATGTAAATTATAAAACAAATTTCAGAAATTTTTAATGAGTAATATACCATCAGCTTTATGGCTAAGGAGGGTGTATACACTTTGACACAGTTAAATGGGTCTAGACCCCATGTTTATTTGGACCAAATTTGTTTCAGAAAATATTATTTCTTCCAAACTTAGTTCAAGTTCGAAGATGGGGAATATCGGTTCACTTCGTCTGGTACCTCCCACACAGGAGCTAGGCCTAAATGCGGGTTATAGTTCATATATAGTTCATTATCGAACCTTACGTTCTATTTTTTGATGTCGATATCCTCCGCAGGAGAAATGATTACAACAGAGCGTTAGAACCCAAAACGCGGAACAAATCAGATAACTATTTTAATATAAAAAGGGGGATTGTATGGGGACTACCCCAAAAAGGGGGCGAATATTAATAATTTTTGGTGGGGAGATTTCTTACCACATACGACTACAAAATACCAAATTGCAGCGAATTTGGTAGAAAAACGCGCTCAAGAACCCCAAAATACCAAAAATTGGGGGTACCCTTATATGGGGGCAATCCGAAAAAATGGACCTATATTTATAATTTTTAGTGGAGATATTTGGTACCCAATAAGAACCCAATGAACCAAATTTCAGCGAATTCGGTTGAAAAACGCGCCCTATCTCAATTCCTTCAGAAGATAGCGTGATTACAACAGACGGACGGACGGACATGGCTAGATCGTCTTAGAATTTTACCCTGATGAAGAATATATATACTTTATAGGGTCAAAAATGAATATTTCGATGAGTTACAAACGGAATGACAAAATTAATATACCCTCCATACTATGGTAGAGGGTATAATAGCACCAAATTTAGTACCATTTTGTACTTTTTATAAAAAAATTTACTTATTTCATAAACCATTTCCATACATCAACACCACTTCCCAACCTTTATTCCATATGAAATTTCAATATTCTAGCTATATACATGTTATTAGAAGTCAATTTAGTAAAGTTTGGTATTTTTCGTACACTTTTAGGTCGAATTTTCAAATTCCCTTTTGTACGTCTTTCTAACCTTCCATCAGTGACCCACATTTTAGAATTCTAGCTCTTCCCGTTCGCATAATATAAAGGGTACCATATTTGGTACATTTCCAGTACTTTTCGAACCCTTCTAGTTCGAATTTCCAAAGGCCCAGTCTTATCTCACTCCTACTCTTATATATATATATATATATATATACATATTGTTTTTATACCCTACACAACTATGTTGTCAGGGTATTATAGCTTTGTGCAGCCCCAAGAGTTTGTAACGCCGAGAAATATTGGTCCTAGACCCACCTTCATGTATACCGATCGTCATATCTCGACTAGCTGAGTCGATCTAGACATGTGTGTCCGTCCGTCCGTCCGTCTGTCCATTATAATTTGTAAACACGATAGAGGCCACAGTTATGGATATTCTATGGCGAATATATTTACTCCTGAAGGACATAGACCCGAAAGTTGATTGTATATCCAAGAGGAGTGGTTGACCTTTAAATATACACCAATTACATTGTCATAGGTACGCGGATGTGGGAGTTACACTTAAATATTTGTAGGTGCTTACGTATTCAGATATTATTTAGTAACCCATTATCACACTAGAGGGCGGAAATATAGCTCTGATCGCATTGATATTTTCCATGGGGATCCATGTACGGTCAAGGACAACGCCTATAATTTTCGGTGATGATCAGATAATAAATTTGGGATGAACTGGACCGAATATAGTATCCCAGAAAGTCAGAATATAGTATCACAGAAAGTTAGATTTTCATGGAAGTTGTGTAGGGTATCATATGGTCGGCCCCGTCCGACTATACTGCTCCGCTCACTGGTTAATATTAGTTTTTCACCCGATTTTTATACCCTAAACAACTATGTTGTCAGGGTATTATAGCTTTGTGCAGCGCCAAAAGTTTGTAACGCCGCGAAATATTGGTCCTAGACCCACCTTTAAGTACCGATCGTCATATCTCGACTAGCTGAGTCGATCTAGACATGTGTGTCCGTCCGTCCGTCCATTATAATTTGTAAACACGATACGGGCCACAGTTATGGACCAATCTTCACGAAATTTTGCATGTAGGATGGGTTCTGGCCAATGAAGACCCCTATTGTTTTCGGGAAAGATCGGTTAATATTTAGGGGATGGAATGGACCAAATACTAAATTTTTGTTGGTTTTTCTGGTCGCTCCAGAGGCCGCAATAATGACCCGAACATCGTGAAATTTTGCATGGAGAAGGGGGCCGGGCCAAAGAATAAGCATGCCTGTTTTGATAAAGATCGGTCAATATTTAGCGCGTCAAATCGACCCTGACTTTTGTGTGAAAAATGACAGCATTTGTATTCTATAGCGTATATATTTACCCCTGAAGGACATATACCCGAGAAGTTGATATTATATCCAAGAGGAGTGGTTTACCTTTAAATTAATACCAATTATATTTTTGTATGTGATCCGATGTGGGAGTTACATGATACCAAATATATACAGGTATCTCCGTATTCGTATATTATTTAGTAACCCATTATCACTCTAGAGATCGGAGCTATAGCGCTGATCGCTTTGAAATTATCCATGCGGTTCCAGTTATGGTCAAGGACAACGCTTATAAATTTCGGTGATGATCAGTGATGTGTTATTTTCGAGTCAATCTATAGACCACAAATGAAAGCCGAACATCACAACACTACCCACGGTGAAGGGAATCTGGACAATAGGTGTACTGAATACTCGTAATATTCGGAAAATATGTCAGTGTGAGGAAGAGTTGCTGTTCACCTCTAATCGGGCAAGAGGATGCAAATATCACGAAATATTGCCCAGGTTCGGAATAAACATCCGCAGAAAATTTGAGTTGGTAGTTCTGTAGGGTATCGTATGTTCGGCCCCGTCCGACTATACTGCTCCGCTCACTGGTTTTAATAATAAAAATTTGTTTCCCACAACAAGTACAAGCATTAACTTTTAAACAATATATCTAAGCCTATTTTTACCTACAATTTATTTTGCGAATTTTCATTTCCGTTAAAAGCCTCCTCTTCACATCATGAAATTATTGTTATTTTCCTGCTATAGCCAATTAATATTTGCTCAATGCTCAAACAAACACCTGAGACCGTTTTATGTTTCGTAAAAAGTGTGGAGGCGATTTATATTTACAAAACCATTACAAAAACAACTTTACACCAACTCAATTAATGAAGATTCATGACAAACATAATTACCGCCTTTGGCCGATTTGCAAGCGACCAAGTGTGCTTAGGGCCGTATGGAAGATAGTAAATGTGTAAAGTAATTGTAAAAAATAACAATATAAAACAAAAAAAAAAAACTAAATGTTGAAGGTGTTACAAAAATAACATGGGAAAATTTTTATTAAAAAAAACTATAAATTTAGGTCCTTGAACATATATTTTTGTTCATCCTTATGTAAATCCTTGAAAAAATCTTTTTTTTCAAAATCCACGATTTTGTAATTAAAATTATGTTTTTTTATACCCTTCACCACACTGTGGTACAGTAGATATCGGATATAAGAACCTCAAAAAAAGCCGGAGATTTCTTTCTTATATGCGTTTTTTTCTTATATGGAATTATCGGATATAAGAAAGTAAAAGCTCGGTGTTTTTGAAAATCTTTCTTATATGCGATTTTTTCTTATATAAGATGTGCTTATAACCGATATCTACTGTGCAGGGTATTATGTCTTTGTGCATATGTTTGCAACAGGCAAAAATACTCGAGATAGACCCATGGTTCCTTTTGAGAATATGCATAGAATCACTTTCTGAGTCGATTTATGCATGCCCGCCCGTCCTTCCGTCTGTCCATGTTAAATTGTAAACAAAGTACAGGTCGCATTTATGATCCGAATTGTATGAAATTTGGCACAGCTCATTTGTTTGGCCCAAGGACGAACCCTATTGAAATTGGGAAAAATCGGTTCAGATTTAGATATAGCTCCCATATATATTTTCGTCTGATTTAAGGTAAATGGTGTACCAAAGTCCCTATATATCTTTCGATTTGCACGAAATTTGGCCCAGCGTAATGAATAAGGTCTAGAATGATGTGTGCAATGTTTCGTGAAAATCGGTTCAGATTTACATATAGCTCCCATATATAGTTCTGCCCGATTTTAGGTAAATAGTCCACTAAAGTCTCTGGAAATCTTTTGATTTGCACGAATTTTGGCACAGCGTACTGAATTGCGTCTATAATAATATGTGCTAAATTTCATGAAAATCGGTTCAGATTTAGACATAGCTCCCATATATATTTTCGTCCGATATATAGGGAATTTAGTGTACCAAATTCCCTATATATCTTTCGTTTTGCACGAAATTTGGCATAGCATACTGAATTAGGTTTAGAATTATGTGTGCAAAGTTTCGTGAAAATCGGTTCAGATTTAAATATAGCTCCCATATATAATTTCGTCCGATTTTAGGTAAATAGTCCACTAAAGTCCCTGGAAATCTTTTGATTTGCACGCATTTTGGCACAGTGTAATGAATAAGGTCTAGAATGATGTGTGCAAAGTTTCCTGAAAATCGGTTCAGATTTAGATATAGCTCCCATATATATTTTCGTCCGATTTTTGGTAAATAGTCCACTAAAGTCCCTGGAAATGTTTTGATTTGCACGAATTTTGGCACAGCGTAATGACTAAGGTCTAAAGTGATGTGTGTTAAGTTTCGTGAAAATCGGTTCAGATTTACATAAAGCTCCCATATATATCTTCGTCCGATTTAAGGTAAATGGTGTACCAAAGTCCCTATATATCTTTCGATTTGCACGAAATTTGGCATAGCGTACTGAATTAAGTTTAGAATTATGTGCGCAAAGTTTCGTGAAAATCGATTCAGATTTAGATATAGCTCCCATATATAGTTTCGCACGATTTTAGGTAAATGGTGCACCAAAGTCCCTGGGAATCTTTTCATTTGCACAAATTTTGGCGCAGCCTAATTAATAAGGTCTAGAATGATGTGTGTTAAGTTTCGTGAAAATCGGTTCAGATTTAGATATACCTCCCATATATATCTTCGTCCGATTTAAGGTAAATGGTGTATCAAAGTCCCTATATATCTTTCGATTTGTACGAAATTTGGCATAGTGTACTGCATTAAGTCTAAAATTATGTGTTCAAAGTTTCGTGAAAATCAGTTCAGATTTAAATATAGCTCCCATATACAGTTGCGCCCGATTTTTGGTAAATAGTCCACTAAAGTCCCTGGAAATGTTTTGATTTGCACGAATTTTGGCACAGCGTAATGAATAAGGTCTAGAATGATGTGTGCAAAGTTTCCTGAAAATCGGTTCAGATTTAGATATAGCTCCCATATATAGTTTCGCCCGATTTTAGGGAAATAGTCCACTAAAGTCCCTGGAAATGTTTTGATTTGCACGAATTTTGGCACAGCGTAATGAATAAGGTCTAGAATGATGTGTGTTAAGTTTCGTGAAAATCGATTCAGATTTAGATATAGCTCCCATATATATCTTCGTCCGATTTAAGGTAAATGGTGTACCAAAGTCCCTACATATCTTTCGATTTGCACAAAATTTGGCACAGCGTAATGAATAAGGTCTAGAATGATGTGTGTTAAGTTTCGCGAAAATCGGTTTAGATTTAGATATACCTCTTCGTCCGATTTAAGGTAAGTGGTGTAGCAAAATCCCTATACATCTTTCGATTTCCACGAAATTTGGCATAGCGTACTGAATTAAGTTTAGAATTATGTGTGCGAAGTTTCGTGAAAATCGGTTCAGATTTAGATATAGCTCCCATATATAGTTTCGCCCGATTTGCCAAAGTCCCTATATATCGTTCGATTTGCACGAAATTTGGCACAGCGTAATGAATAAGTTCTAGAATGATGTGTGTTAAGTTTCGGGAAAATCGGTTGAGATTTTGATATACCTCCTATATATATCTTCGTCCGATTTAAGGTAAATGGTGTACCAAAGTCCCTATATATCTTTCGATTTGCACAAAGCGTACTGAATTAAGTTTAGAATTATGTGTGCAAAGTTTCATGAAAATCGGTTCAGATTTATATAGCTCCCATATATAGTTTCGCCCGATTTTAGGTAAATGGTGCACCAAAGTCCCTGGGAATCTTTTCATTTGTACGAATTTTGGCACAGCGTAATTAAAAAGGTCTAGAATGATGTATATTAAGTTTCGTGAAAATCGGTTCAGATTTAGATATACCTCCCATAAGCTAAATTGTGTACCAAAGTCCCTATATATCTTTCGATTTGCACGAAATTTGACATAGCGTACTGAATTACGTCTATAATAATGTGTGCTAAGTTTCGTGAAAATCGGTTCAGATTTAGATATAGCTCCCATATATATTTTCGTCCGATTTTTTTAATGGTGCACCGAAGTCCCCATATATCTTTCGATATGCACGAATTTTGGTATAGGGTTCTGAATTCTAGTCTAGCTTCGTGAAAATATCCCTAACTAGGCCGATTGACACAACGTACTGAAGTAATATAAATTAGTCTCTGGCAAGTTTTCCTGAAATCGGTTCAGATATAGATATATAACAAAAACGCGACGTCTGTTAGGATACTTATGTAGAATATACCTAAAGTGGTGAAGCGTATTATATAGTCGGCCCAGTCCGACTTTTCTACTTTCCTTACTGGTTCTTTCAATGCTTATCTTTTGTTTTCGCCAAAAGTTCCCAGGAGAACACTTGTTGCCTTATCTCTCCCCTGTACTGCTCTTCGTTCAACAGAATTTCAGAATTTATTATTCTAAAATAAAAAATTCTCGTTTATTTATGATACGACAAAGGCTATCGTTTTTTTGTTTTCACACTTTCGAAAAAATCTCTTTGACATTTTTTGCCATAAAAATATATCATCGTCGTCAAGAATAACAGATCAAATTACAGAGAGCGAGTCTGGCGAATGTACGACGGAATGGTGGTGGAAGGTGATGGTTGACATCCTCAGCATTATTGTCGCACAAGTGTGCGACAAATACTCGTGCATCTCTCAAATAACAAGATTCCATCCGCCTAAGTATCTCAGTGATCATCAAGAGTGTGTGTGTGCGTCCGTGTGTTTGTGTTCAGTTAAAGGAAGCTGAGGAGGGGCTGCTTATCTTTACAAAATCTATGACAAACAAATCCATTCATTTTGCTGATGATGAGAAGCGGACGAGCGACTGACTGGTCGGTCACATGCTGGTCGTAGCCGATGCTCCAGCGGATGATGATGATGACGGTGATCATCGTGATGATTATGACAATGATCGGTTATGATTTGCACAAAAATCTGTTCTGTTTGAATGCGTAATAATAATTCTGTGTGGATTATTTTTCTTCTGTCCTCTGGAAAGAAAAACATCTGGTCATATCGTATATCCCCCCTCTCCCCATGCATATGTGTAATTGGTTTGCATTTATTCATAACCAAGTCGTCACTACTTTTTATTTTTTATTTTCTAAATGGACAAGTGTGTGACAAGACTATATTAAGTGACAATAACAAGCAGGGGAGAACAGCTAGGTCGACCATCGATATGCCCTTCGAAGGACGATTTAAGGACACACAGAATGCGTGGATATTTAAAAAAATATATTTTTCAATCCACAAAAGGCGTGAGGTCCTATAAAAGGCGTGGATTTTTTAAAGAATTTTTCTTTGAGGTCCTATACAAGGCGTGGATTTTTTAAAGAATTTTTCTTTGAGGTCCTATACAAGGCGTGAATTTCTTAAAGACTTTTGTGGTCCTATACAAGGCGCGGATTTCTTAAAGCATATTTTTTGAGGTCCTATACAAGGCGTGGATTTTATAAAGCATATTTTTTGAGGTCCTATACAAGGCGTGGAGTTTTTAAAGAATTTTTTTGAGGTCCTATACAAGGCGTGGATTTTTAAAGAATTTTTTTGAGGTCCTATACAAGGCGTGGATTTTTTAAAAAAAATATTTTTTTTAGGTCCTATACAAGGCGTGGAATAAAAAAAAAAAATATTTTTTTAGGTCCTATACAAGGCGTGGATTTTTTAAAAAAAATATTTTTTTAGGTCCTATACAAGGCGTGGATTTTTTAAAAAAATATTTTTTAGGTCCTATACATACAAGGCGTGGATTTTTCAAAAAAATATTTTTTAGGTCCTATACATACAAGGCATGAATTTTTTAAAAAAATATTTTTAGGTCCTATACAAAGCGTGGATTTAAAAAAAAAATATTTTTTTAGGTCCTATACAAGGCGTGGATTTTTAAAAAATATTTTTTAGGTCCTATACAAGGCGTGGATTTTTAAAAAATATTTTTTAGGTCCTATACAAGGCGTGGATTTTTTAAAAAAATATTTTTTAGGTCCTATACAAGGCGTGGATTTTTTAAAAAATATTTTTAGGTTCCTATACAAGGCGTGGATTTTTAAATAATATTTTTGCAAGGTCCTATACAAGGCGTGGATTTTTAAATAATATTTTTGCAAGGTCCTATACAAGGCGTGGATTTTTAAATAATATTTTTGCAAGGTCCTATACAAGGCGTGGATTTTTAAAAAAATATTTTTTAGGTCCTATACAAGGCGTGGATTTTTAAAAAAATATTTTTTAGGTCCTATACAAGGCGTGGATTTCTTAAAGAATATTTTTAGGTCCTATACAAGGCGTGGATTTCTTAAAGAATATTTTTAGGTCCTATACAAGGCGTGGATTTCTTAAAGAATATTTTTAGGTCCTATACAAGGCGTGGATTTCTTAAAGAATATTTTTAGGTCCTATACAAGGCGTGGATTTCTTAAAGAATATTTTTAGGTCCTATACAAGGCGTGGATTTCTTAAAGAATATTTTTAGGTCCTATACAAGGCGTGGATTTTTAAAGAATATTTTTAGGGTCCGATACAAGGCGTGGATTTTTTAAAGAATATTTTTAGGGTCCTATACAAGGCGTGGATTTTTTAAAGAATACTTTTTCTAGGGTCATACAAGGCGTGGATTTTTTAAAGAATATTTTTTGAGGTCCCATACAAGGCGTGGATCTTTTAAAGAATTTTTTTAGGTCCTATACAAGGCGTGGATTTTTTAAAGAATTTTTTTGAGGTCCTATACAAGGCGTGGATTTTTTAAAGAATTTTTTTTGAGGTCCTATACAAGGCGTGGATTTTTTAAAAAATATTTTTTAGGTCCTATACAAGGCGTGGATTTTTTAAAAAAATATTTTTTAGGTCCTATACAAGGCGTGGATTTTTTAAAGAATTTTTCTTTGAGGTCCTATACAAGGCGTGGATTTTTTAAAGAATTTTTCTTTGAGGTCCTATACAAGGCGTGGATTTTTTAAAGAATTTTTATTTGAGGTCCTATACAAGGCGTGGATTTTTTAAAGAATTTTTCTTTGAGGTCCTATACAAGGCGTGGATTTTTTAAAGAATTTTTCTTTGAGGTCCTATACAAGGCGTGGATTTTTTAAAGAATTTTTCTTTGAGGTCCTATACAAGGCGTGGATTTTTTAAAGAATTTTTCTTTGAGGTCCTATACAAGGCGTGGATTTTTTAAAGAATTTTATTTGAGGTCCTATACAAGGCGTGGATTTTTTTAGGATTTTTTTTGAGGTCCTATACAAGGCGTGGATTTTTTAAAGAATTTTTTTTTTGAGGTCCTATACAAGGCGTGGATTTTTTAAAGAATTTTATTTGAGGTCCTATATATGGCGTGGATTTTTTAAAGAATTTTATTTGAGGTCCTATACAAGGCGTGGATTTTTTAAAGAATTTTATTCATTGTCAGTTACCCAGTTGTTGCTTTAGTTATTTGTTATTAGATGAGGACCCTCATTTATTGATAACTACATATCTGCTGCTTTTGCTTCCACTCATACATTTCATCTTGGGAGAAGCGGAGACATTTTCACATTCGTGAAATTGTCGCCATTATTCAATTAAAGTTTCATACGAGAAGCATTCATCAGATGGTTTCCCGTCCGCTTTGGTGTCCCATCATAGAATCAAGAATTCAATTCAGCTCAACTCGCCCTAAATGGCATTTGGCGATCTTCATCGTTTATATTTATTTTGTAATGTTAATTTGTTGATGGTGTGATGGCACCACCATTATCTGATTTAACTGAGTCCACACAGCCAGGCGTCGTCCCAAACCGAACACAGGAAATCTTCAATTTGTTGATTTTTTTCAGAATCGAAATAGAAAGATGTTCTCCTTTAAAGATAGGGTGAGCTACTAACAGCCTGGTTTTTTATTATTAATGGTTTGATGAGAAAATTGACAACAAAGTTAATCAAATAATCTGGAGGTCTGGGGTTTTTTGTTGCTGTCGTAGAAAAAGATTAAATACTTAATTGGCATTTTCATAGTCAATATTGTTACAATGTTGAGTTAAATGCCAGCTACCAACCATTTATCGCCGATGTGAAAGTGAATGCCAGAATCTGCTAACTGCGAATTTTTTCCAATAAAATTATTAATTAATAAACGATGGGAAGGTATGGAACTCCCATCTGTGTCACTTCAAGGAAATGTAATTAATAACTCACATTTCCTGGTTGCCAGTACACAGTGGGTATGTAAGAGGTTTTCGATTCAGGGATCAGTAAAAATATTTCTAAATAATCCACGCCTTGTGTGGGTCTGTTAAACAATATTTTTTTTAAAAAAGCGATGCCTGAGAAGGGCTTAAAAAATATTTAAAAAAAAATGAAAGCCTTGAGAAGGTCCTAAAACATTTTTTTTTAGATCGGTGTCTTCAGCAAGATCTAAACAACTATCTTTTAAAAAACCCACTTCATGAAGAGGATCTAAAAATATTCTTAAACCAGTAAGGAAAGTAGTAAAGTCGGACGGGGCCGGCTATATGATACCCTTCACTACTTTGCGTATATGCCAACAGACGTCGCATTTTTAAAGGACCAGTAAATTGAAATTGGATCCATAAATTTGTCATTCTGCAACTGATACTAAATATTTCATTTGGTCAGATATATACGCTATATCCAAATCTGAACCGATTTTCAGGAAACTTAATACACATCATTCTAGACTTAATTCATTACGCTGTGCCAAATTTCGTGCAAATCGAAATATATATAGGGACTTTGGAGCACCATTTACATTAAATCGGACAAAAATATATATGGGAGCTATATCTAAATCTGAACCGATTTTCACGAAACTTAATACACATCATTCTAGACCTAATTCACTACACTGTGCCAAATTTCGTGCAAATCGAAAGATATATAGGTACTTTGGTGGACCATTTACAATAAATTGGACGAAAATATATATGGGAGCTATATCTAAATCTGAACCGATTTTCACGAAACTTAACACACATCATTCTAGACCTAAATCATTAGGCTGTGCCAAATTTCGTGCAAATCGAGAGATATATAGGGACTTTGTTGCACCATTTACATTAAATCGGACGAAAATATGTATGGGAGCTACATCTAAATCTGAACCGATTTTCAGAAAACTTACACACATCATTCTAGACCTAATTCATTACGTTATGCCAAATTTCGTGCAAATCGAGAGATATATAGGGTCTTTGGTGCACCATTTACCTTAAATCGGACGAAGATATATATGGGAGCTATATCTAAATCTGAACCGATTTTCTCAAAACTTGGCACACATCCTTCTGCACCTAATTTAGTACTATATGCCAAATTTTGTGCGAATCGAAAGATATATAGGGACTTTGGTGCGCCATTTACATTAAATCGGACGAAAATACATATATAAGAGCTATACCTAAATCTGAACCGATTTTTCCCAATTTCAATAGAGTTCGTCCTTGGGCCAAATAAGTGACCTATGCCAAATTTCATCCAAATGTGATCATAAATGCTACGTGCACTTTGTTCACAAAAATACATGGACCAAAAGACGGGCAGACGGACATGCCTAAATCGACTCAGAAAGTGATGCTATGCATATTCTCAAAAGGAACCATGGGTCTATCTCGATTCCTTTTGCCTGTTACAAACATATGCGCAAAGACATAATACCCTGTAGCACAGTGTGGTGAAGGGTATAAAAATGCACGACTTTGAGGAGGGCCTAAAATATATTTTTAAAGAAAGACCACTTCTTGAGAAGGGCCTATAAAATACTCATTTAAAAATCCACGCCTTGAGAAGGGCCTAAAATATATTTTTAAAGAAAGACCACTTCTTGAGAAGGGCCTAAAATATATTTTTAAAGAAAGCCCACGCCTTGAAAAGGATATAAAAATAATTTTTAAAAAATCCACGCCTTGAGAAGGACCTAAAAAAATATTCTTTAAACATCCACGCCTTGTGTGGAACCTTTATTTTTAAATTCACGCATTAATTAAGTCAATAAAAATATTATTTAATCCAGTGAGCGGAGCCGTATAGTCGAACGGGGCCGACCATAACTACCAGTGAACTCTAACTTTTGCGTATGTTTATTTCGAGCCCGAGCCTGATCAATATTTGCACCCTCTTGACCGATTAGAGTATGTAAGGAACATGTGCATCCTTACACTGACATATTTTCCGAATATCCCAATATTCTGTACAGCCCTTCTAATTACTAGTCCAGATTCCCTTGACCGTGGATTGTGTTGTAATTTTCGGCTTGAGGCCTATAGATCGACTCGAAAAAAATACAAAAAATTTAGTTTTCGGTCCACTTCATCCAAAAATTTTAATTTGATCTCACCGAAAATGATAGGCGTTGTCCTTGACCACACCTGGAACTACATAAATAATTTCAAGGCGATGAGCGCTATATTTCCCCCCTCTATTGTGGTAATATGTTACTAAATAATATCGGAATACGTAAGCTCCTGAAAATATTTACGTGTAACTCCCACATCCGAGTAAATACGACAATATACTTGGTATCAATTTAAAGGTGAACCACTCCTCTTGGATATAATATCAACCAGCAACGTACAAATGATTTCACATGGGGGCGGTAGTACAAAATGAAAAAATTCGCTGTTGCAAACAAAAAATTTACTGTGAAAATAATCTTTTAGGGGGGCGGTCCAGGGGTTCCCGGTCCCCCTGGACCGCCCACCTGCGTACGTCCCTGCTATCAACTTCTTTGGTCCATGTCGTTCAGGAGAATACAAATTTTGTCATTTTTCACACAAAAGGCAGGGTCCATTTGACCCGGTAAATATTGACCGATCTTTATGAAAAAAGGCATGCATATTCTTTGGCCCGATCCCCTTCTCCATGTAAAAATTCGCAATGTTTGGGCCATAATTGCGGCCTCTGGAGCGACCAGAAAACCCGATAAAAATTAAGTATATGGTCCATTTCATCCCCTAAATATTAACCGATCTTTACCAAAAACAATAGGGGTCTTCATTGGGCAGAATCCATCCTATATGCAACACTTCGTGAAGAGTGGTCCATAACTGTGGCCTGTATCGCGTTTAAAAATTACAATGGAAAGACGGACGGAAGGACACATATGTCTAGATCGACTCAGCTAGTCGAGATATGACGATCGGTATACTTAAAGATGGGTCTAGGACCAATATTTCGCAGCGTTACAAAATCTTGGGGCTGCACAAAGCTACAATACCCTGACAACATAGTTGTGTAGGGTATACAAATCGACGCGTTGATAAGTCCCAAAAAATATTCTTCAAAAAATGTACGCCTTGAGAAGGACATAACCAAATATTTCTCAAAATCCACGCCTGTCTAGGTATTCCGATGAAAAAAAAAATATTCTTTAAAAAAATCCTTGCCTGTCCTTCATACCACAGTAGGAACAATATCGAACTGCAACATTGTTGTCAATTGTACAGCATATCCATAAAATTGATTGCTCATAGTTTTTATATCTCTGCATACACATCTGCACAAAGTGAAAAAGGATAATGGTTGTCCCCCCCGGCAAATAAAAGTGGGGCCAAAATTCCCCAGAATGGCAATGATAACAACAATGATCATGATTGCTGGGCAAGCATCATCTGTATTTGTATGTTCATTTCCCATTGAGGAGCGGTTGTTGGGAATATGATCTCGTTAACGATGAAGCAGACAACCTTTCTTCTCCGTCTTTTTTTTCAATCACAGATTTTGAAATTTAAATTTTGAATGCAACAAAATTATGACAATGATCATCACTTTATTTCTCACACATTCGCTGTGATTGCAGGGGTCCATCATCAACATCAACACTTTAAAATTTTTGTGGTCTTTTTTTCGATCTCTTCTTTTTAATAAAAAAACATAACATTTTGAAAAAAAAAAATAAATTGAATATGAAAAGGGATTCATTATGGAGAGCTGTGATCTCCCTTCTTTCAATTCTCTGCTCCTCAAAAGGGGTTCATTTCGAAGACCTGCGAAACCCCTTCCGCCTATTCTCTGCTCCTCAAGTGCAGCACTGTCATAATTGTTATGCTGATTATGCTCCCTCCGTTGCTGCATCCTCTGCGGCGGAACGGAATGATTTCTTAATTTATGTTCAAGTGTTTTGTTTTGAGTGTGGCTTTTACAAAAGATTCTCATTTATTTTGACGATCCTCTGTAAGAGGGTGTTTAGTGTAAATTGTTCTGATTGTGAAAACCAATTCCAGGAAAAAATGTTTTCGATCATAATTAAAAGATGACACATAATTGGTGTAGGAGGAGTTGGAGAACATTATCACATGATTATTATTTGATAAAAATTATGAAGTAGACACTTGAGTCTTTGAAGCAGTCAATATTTCCAGGTCATTGATTTTAATTTAGAGATCTCGATAAAATTTAATTAAAAACGCCAGAGCAATCACTTAGAAACTATGTAGTCTTGGTAGTGCCAAAACCGTCACTACCAGAACTGTTTGGATCCAATTTTCCAGATTCTGTAATCTGAGTCCTAAATTTTTCTCGACTAGATGGACTTGATATTATCTACCAATAGAGCGCACTTCAGATCAACCATTAGCACTTCATAAATTTTTTGCCTCAAGGACACACACACACTTCGACAACAGTTTGGTACCTATACCTTTCCCTAATTTAAGTTTGGTATATATCTATGGCATATTTCGAGGCTGATTTTTTTTCAAAATTCTATTTAAGGACCTTCACATAACTTTGAATTAAAACAAGTAAGGAAAGTGAAGTACCCTTTGCCACTATGGGTATATTAATCAGATGCATCCTAACAGACCTTTATCTAAATGTGAACCGACTTAGAACAATTCATGAACACGAACTCGGTCGGATATATATATGGACCATATCAGAACTTTTACAAAACGCAATTACGTCATTATATGCTCAATTTTATGCATTGTTCAAAATTCCATGTCAAAATTACAAACATGAGTTTGGTGCACCATTTACTTAAAATCGGAAGAAATTAGGTATGGAAGCTATATCTAAATCTGAACCGATTTTCAAGAAATTTTACACATTATTTTAGACTCAATCTAGTACGCTATGGCAAATTTCGTGCACATTGAAAGATGTATAGGGACTTTGGTATACCATTTTCATTAAATCTAGCGAACATATATATGGGAGCTATATCTAAATCTGAACAGATTTTCAAGAAATTTTGCACACATAATTCTAGACCCAATTTAGTACCCTGTGCCGAATTTGGAACAAATCGAAGGATATATAGGAACTTTGGTATACCATTTACATTAAATCTAGCGAACATATATATGGGGGCTATATTTAAATCTGAACCGATTTTCAAGAAATTTTACACACATCATTCTAGATCCAATTAAGTACGCTGTGCCAAATTTCGTCCAAATCGAAAGATGTATAGGGACTTTGGTATACCATTTACATTAAATGGGCGAACATATATATGGGAGCTATATCTAAATGTGAACCGATTTTCAGGAAACTTAACACACATTATTCTAGACTTCATTCAGTACGCTATACCAAATTTCGTGCAAATCGAAAGATATATAGGGACTTTAGTACACCATTTACCTTAAATTGGACGAAAATATATATGGGAGCTATATCTAAATCTGCACCGATTTTTCCCAATTTCAAAAAGGTTCGTCCTTGGGCCAAACAAGTGACCTATACCAATTTTCATCCAATTCGGATCATAATTGCGACCTGTACTTTGTTTACAATTTAACATGGACAGACGGACAAACGGACATGTATAAATCGACTTAGAAAGTGATTCTATACATATTCTCAAAAGGAACCATGTGTCTATCTCGTTTCCGTTTGCCTGTTACAAACATATGCACAAAGACATAATACCCTGTACCACAGTGTGGTGAAGGGTATAAAAAAAATGTTCGAGTTATTTCTAAAATATTTTTTCAAGTACCATTCCGTGATGAGTTTTTTATTTATTTTTCCAAAGACCAATACAGACATGGATTTTTATAAAAAATGTTTACCACAAGGAAATAAAAAAATATATATAGCATTTCCAGATTAAATGAAACCTTTTACAAATTAAATGAAACCTTTTCCAAATTAAATGAAACCTTTTCCAATTGAAATGACACTTTTACAAATAGAATGAAACCTTTTCCAATTGGAATTAAACCTTTTACAAATAGAATGAAACCTTTTCCAAATTAAATGTAACCTTTATTCTTATCCAAGGAAATATAATATTTGCAGTAATTTTAAACCAATATTTGAAAATTAAATCAATGAATATTAACAAATATAGTTGTATGGCTATGTAATTAACATAAATATTCTTTGATTCGTTGTGATTTTATTTTATATCTTTACTAAATAAAACTAAAAAAGTAGTAATACAAACTGGGGTATTTCTTGACATTTTAATAAATAAATATTTTAGAACAATTATTGAATACCCGTTCCTAAATGCGAAATACATATTTGATTTAAAAAATTGTTGATGATAAGGTAACTGCTTATCTTAATGAAGAGGTTGCCGGCTTGCAGCTTGTGGGATTTTCAAAACCATGTCCATAACGTAGTTAGAACAATCTTGCCGAGTAAGTTTTTGAATACTTCGCTCGATTACATCAACAATGTTATGTTCCATTGAAACGTCACACAGCTTGCACATAATTTTATTTTTGAAAATGCATTTTCGATAGGATTTAGCATTGGAGAATAAGGCGGTAAGAATTTAAGGTTGCATATTTTTGATTCGATAAAATTTTTTATGTCGTGTCGCTTGTGTATTTGAGCGTTATCGATTATCAAGAACGAATTTTCCAACTCTGGATTGATTTCCTCCAAAAGACTTCCTATAAATAATTTAAATCTGTCTGCATTGACACTGGAATTAGAAATTATTGTGTGATTGGGGTATCCCCAATATTCATTGATCGTTGTTGGGGTATCCATTTTGTAAAGTTTTGAGCATAGTTTTGTCTCAAACCTAATGTTCTGGAGTCATTCATTTAGTAGAGTTTTGTATAGGTAGCCATACACAATTAAATAATTATGAGCTAACCTGATTTTAGCTCGGGAACCTTTGGTAATTGGAAATCTGAAGAAGAATCTATAACCTCGCTAAGTATTGCAAGTGGAAATGCTCCAGAACCTACCAATGCTACGTCTACAAAACCCCGAAACAAATTGGGTCAGTATAACAAAATAATAAAAGAAATGAAATTTGTATTATGTAAATTGTATGAAGAGGGTAGAACAATTTCCAAGACTGCAAATTTAACCTGCATAAAAATAAGTTCAGCAAAAGCATTAATAAGAAGATACAAAAATAAATTCTGGAAGGAAAATAAACGTGGATGAAATAGAACTAAATTTTTGACACCACAAGTTTTAAGTCTAAACGAGTTATATGTAGAAAGAAGTTAACCTGAAATTACCCTCAAAGCCATAAAAACTAAATTGTTGAGAGAAAATGATATAAATATTTCCACATAGAAAATGGATTACGGATATTAAAAATTACGTTGAAGATGGCCTCTATTGAAATAGAACGAATGAATGACTCCAGAACATTAGGTTGATACAAAATTTGTTCAAGACTTTACAAAATGGATGCCCCAACAACGATCAATGAATATTGGGGATACCAAAATCACACAATAATTTCTAATTCTAGTGTCAATGCAGACAGATTTAAATTATTTATAGGAAGTCTTTTGGAGGAAATCAATTCAGAGTTGGAAAATTCGTTCTTGATAATCGATAACGCTCAAATACACAAGCGACATGACATAAAAAATTGTATCGAATCCAAAATATGCAACCTTAAATTCTTACCGCCTTATTCTCCAATGCTAAATCCAATCGAAAATGCATTTTCAAAAATAAAATTATGTGCAAGAGCTGTGCTGTGTGACGTTTCAATGGACCATAACATTGTTCATGTAATCGAGCGAAGTATTCAAAAGCTTACTCGGCAAGATTGTTCTAACTACGTTATGGACATGGTTTGGAAAATCCCACAAGCTGCAAGTCGGGAACCCCTTCATTGAGATAAGCAGTTACCTTATCATCAACAATTTATTAAGTCAAATATGTATTTCGCATTTACGACCGGGTATTCAATTCTTGTTCTAAAATATTTATTTATTAAAATGTCAAGAAATACCCCAGTTTGTATTACTACTTTTTTAGTTTTATTTAGTAAAGATATAAAATAAAATCACAACGAATCAAAGAATATTTATGTTAATTACATAGCCATACAACTATATTTGTTAATATTCATTGATTTAATTTTAAAATTACTGCAAATATTATATTTCCTTGGATAAGAATAAAGATTTCATTTAATTTGGAAAAAGTTTCATTCTATTTGTAAAAGGTTTCATTTCAATTGGAAAAGGTTTCATTTAATTTGGAAAAGGTTTCATTTAATTTGAAAAAGGTTTCATTTAATGTGGAAATGCTATATATTGAAAGTCCAAATTTTAACATCAATTGTTGCGAATTTCATTTCATTTCCGTTACTGACCTCCTCTTCACATCATCCAGACAAACACCTGCGACCTTTTTTATGTTTCGTAAAAAGTGGAGGCGATTTATATTTACAAATTCATTACAAAAAGTAAAAAAAAAACTTAACACCAACTCAGTAAATGAAGATTCATGACAAACATTATAACCGCCTTTAGCAGATTTTGCAAAGCGAGTAACTGTGCTTAGGGCCACATAGACGAAAATATGAATGAAGTAATTGTAAAAAATAATGCCAAACAGAAAATAACAACCTTTTGTTAACAGATGCTAAGGTTGATCATAAAATGTAGAAGGTGTTAAAATAGCTAGATGAGATGTATGTAAAAAATAATTTAATTTTGAAAAAGTAATTTTTAACTGTACACTGAAAATTATTTATAGAAATCTTTTGCATAAGTCCTGGAAAAAAATATTCTTTAAAAAATCCACGCCTTGAAAAAAATATTCTTTAAAAAATCCACGCCTTGAAAAAAATATTCTTTGAAAAATCCACGCCTTGAAAAAAATATTCTTTGAAAAATCCACGCCTTGAAAAAAATATTCTTTGAAAAATCCACGCCTTGAAAAAAATATTCTTTGAAAAATCCACGCCTTGAAAAAAATATTCTTTAAAAAATCCACGCCTTGAAAAAAATATTCTTTAAAAATCCACGCCTTGAAAAAAATATTCTTTAAAAAATCCACGCCTTGAAAAAAATATTCTTTAAAAAATCCACGCCTTGAAAAAAATATTCTTTAAAAAATCCACGCCTTGAAAAAAATATTCTTTAAAAAATCCACGCCTTGAAAAAAATATTCTTTAAAAAATCCACGCCTTGAAAAAAATATTCTTTAAAAAATCCACGCCTTGAAAAAAATATTCTTTAAAAAATCCACGCCTTGAAAAAAATATTCTTTAAAAAATCCACGCCTTGAAAAAAATATTCTTTAAAAAATCCACGCCTTGAAAAAAATATTCTTTAAAAAATCCACGCCTTGAAAAAAATATTCTTTAAAAAATCCACGCCTTGAAAAAAATATTCTTTAAAAAATCCACGCCTTGAAAAAAATATTCTTTAAAAAATCCACGCCTTGAAAAAAATATTCTTTAAAAAATCCACGCCTTGAAAAAAATATTCTTTAAAAAATCCACGCCTTGAAAAAAATATTCTTTAAAAAATCCACGCCTTGAAAAAAATATTCTTTAAAAAATCCACGCCTTGAAAAAAATATTCTTTAAAAAATCCACGCCTTGAAAAAAATATTCTTTAAAAATCCACGCCTTGAAAAAAATATTCTTTAAAAAATCCACGCCTTGAAAAAAATATTCTTTAAAAAATCCACGCCTTGAAAAAAATATTCTTTAAAAAATCCACGCCTTGAAAAAAATATTCTTTAAAAAATCCACGCCTTGAAAAAAATATTCTTTAAAAAATCCACGCCTTGAAAAAAATATTCTTTAAAAAATCCACGCCTTGAAAAAAATATTCTTTAAAAAATCCACGCCTTGAAAAAAATATTCTTTAAAAAATCCACGCCTTGAAAAAAATATTCTTTAAAAAATCCACGCCTTGAAAAAAATATTCTTTAAAAAATCCACGCCTTGAAAAAAATATTCTTTAAAAAATCCACGCCTTGAAAAAAATATTCTTTAAAAAATCCACGCCTTGAAAAAAATATTCTTTAAAAAATCCACGCCTTGAAAAAAATATTCTTTAAAAAATCCACGCCTTGAAAAAAATATTCTTTAAAAAATCCACGCCTTGAAAAAAATATTCTTTAAAAAATCCACGCCTTGAAAAAAATATTCTTTAAAAAATCCACGCCTTGAAAAAAATATTCTTTAAAAAATCCACGCCTTGAAAAAAATATTCTTTAAAAAATCCACGCCTTGAAAAAAATATTCTTTAAAAAAATCCACGCCTTGAAAAAAATATTCTTTAAAAAATCCACGCCTTGAAAAAAATATTCTTTAAAAAATCCACGCCTTGAAAAAAATATTCTTTAAAAAATCCACGCCTTGAAAAAAATATTCTTTAAAAAATCCACGCCTTGAAAAAAATATTCTTTAAAAAATCCACGCCTTGAAAAAAATATTCTTTAAAAAATCCACGCCTTGAAAAAAATATTCTTTAAAAATCCACGCCTTGAAAAAAATATTCTTTAAAAAATCCACGCCTTGAAAAAAATATTCTTTAAAAAATCCACGCCTTGAAAAAAATATTCTTTAAAAATCCACGCCATGAAAAAAATATTCTTTAAAAAATCCACGCCTTGTGTAGGTCCTTGAAAAAAATATTCTTTAAAAAATCCACGCCTTGTATAGGTCCTTGGAAAAAATATTCTTTAAAAAATCCACGCCTTGTATAGGTCCTTGAAAAAAATACTCTTTAAAAAATCCACGCCTTGTGTAGGTCCTTGAAAAAAATATTCTTTAAAAAAATCCAAGTCTAGTGTAGATGCTTTGAAAAAATATTCTTTAAAAAAATCCAAGTCTAGTGTAGGTACTTTGAAAAAATATTCTTTAAAAAATCGACGCCTTGTGTAGGTCCTTGAAAAAAATATTCTTTAAAAAATCCACGCCTTGTGTGGGTCCTTGAAAAAATATTCTTTAAAAAAGCCACTCCTTGTGTAGGAAAAAAAATATCCTTTAAATAACCACGCCTTGTGTAGGTCCTTGAAAAAAATATTCTTTAAATAACCACGCCTTGTGTAGGTCCTTGAAAAAATATTCTTTAAAAAATCCACGCCTTGTGTAGGAAAAAAAATATCCTTTAAATAACCACGCCTTGTGTAGGTCCTTGAAAAAAATATTCTTTAAATAACCACGCCTTGTGTAGGTCCTTGAATATTTTTTTATATCTTCGGCCTAGTTAGGTGCTTAGAAAATATGTTTCCTATATTGTTTCAATGCAATATTTTTCTCAGTGTATGATAGTAGAAACATCACTGACGTAGGAGTTGACCACAAACAGTAAAAAGTTTAACAAAAGGAAGCAAAAATGGTGATTATCGCGATACTGATGATGATGACGATGTTGCAAGCCACAAACAAAATCATTGCAACGAAAAATGTTGCACTAAAAATTATAGGTGGGCGCAGAGGAGAAGGTTGAAAGAAGTTAAAAAAATCATTCGTCACTCTTCTTCCCCACAGATGAAATGGTTACATAAAAATGCATCTGTGGGTGTCATTCACAAATCAGGTGGGGGTTTTGTATGGCTTAACTAAATTTTACAAAAAAAAGTGTAGAAATAAAATTGCACATAAATAACAAAAGCAAAAAAAGAAAAAGATGAATGTATGAAAGGATTTCCGGTCCAGGTATGGATGGGATGCTGCGTGCGTTTTGGGGCACACAACCAACCCAAGAAGATCTAAGAAGATGTTGCCGATAATAAACGACAACGATCACGTCACAAGTGATTTGTTGTTAAACAAATGTTATTTATTTGTCTTTAAGCTTTTTTTTATGAAATCTATCCACCATTCACCATCACGCCCAAAGTGATATATTTTTTCTTGAAGATTTAATAAATGGATTTCAATTCTTTTTGAAGAAGACGATTTGAATAGATGCGTGTTCTTTGAGAATGAATTTATGTTCCATTGAAATGCCAATTATGTTGAGACTTGATTTGTATGTCTTCCGTCAGAGTCAAGTCAGTTCACACCTCATTACAGCTATTATTTCCACAATACCATAATAGATGAGATGATAATCACTTTTACTTTGGAGTGATTGACTAAGGTCGTAAATTAAGAAAAAAAAAACAACAGCATTTTCAATGACATACACTGGTTAAAAAATATTTTTAGAGGACTTTTAAGGATGGCTTTCTTAAAATTTCTCGGATGCTAGATTTTTTCAAGAATATGTTTTAGGGACCTACACAAAACGTAGATTATTAAAAAATATTTCTAGGGACCTACACAAGGCGTGGATTTTTTTAGATAATTATTTTAGGGACCTACACAAGGCGTAGATTATTTAAAAATATTTTCTTAGGGACCTACATAAGTCGTAGAATTTTTAAAGAATATTTTAAGGACCTACACAAGTCGTAGTTTTTTAAAGAATATTTTAAGGGACCTACACAAGGCGTCGATTTCTAAAAAATATATTTAAGAACCTTGACTGGATCCCAATCCCATTTTACCATTCTGTCTTATATTTTCAAAAATATTTCAATCCGCCTTTGAACTACAATTGGCCGAATTACTCCACTTACCACGAACTTTACCAACAAGGTGTAGCACTACACTAAATATTTCCAGTCAATTTTTATTTGCTAACTTATTGGGATCGACACTTACCTGTAACGAGAAAAAAAGAAACAGCAAAATAAAATTATTTATTAATAAAATGTCAAATGTTGGCACCGAAAAAAATATATATTGGGATATAAAGAAAACCAAATTCAAATTTGGTGGTTGTTTTCATGTGTCAGATCAACTGTAACAATAAAATAGCAACAACAACAAAAAATCACAAACAACCAAAACAATACCACTAAAAATATTTTCACAGTTTGAGATTTAGAAAAGCATAACACACCCCTGGTTAATCCAAATTCAAATCGAAATTGAAAAGTTCAGTGATTTATGATTTGTTTTTATATCGATACGAATACGCTGTTGTTTTTGCCCCGGTTTTTGTAATACAACAAACATACTCTAAAACAAATAAACAGCGGAAAATTGAAAAAAATATTAAATCCATATTTTGACTTATAGTTCAAAAAACAACGGGATGTCGCAGTTAGCATTCGGCACGCTGTTAGATTTGTAACAAAGGAAAAATGATATTTTCCACAACACGAAAATGGAAAAAAATGTCAAGGTAAACACGAAAGGCAGAGGGGGGGAAAGGGATAGGAAAAACTCTACACTTTGTGTAGGACCCTGAAAAAATTTTTTTAAAAAAAATCTACGCCTTGTGTAGGTCCATGAAAAAATATTCTTTAAAAAATCCACGCCTTGTGTAGGTCCATGAAAAAATATTCTTTAAAAAATCCACGCCTTGTGTAGGTCCATGAAAAAATATTCTTTAAAAAATCCACGCCTTGTGTAGGTCCATGAAAAAATATTCTTTAAAAAATCCACGCCTTGTGTAGGTCCATGAAAAAATATTCTTTAAAAAATCCACGCCTTGTGTAGGTCCATGAAAAAATATTCTTTAAAAAATCCACGCCTTGTGTAGGTCCATGAAAAAATATTCTTTAAAAAATCCACGCCTTGTGTAGGTCCATGAAAAAATATTCTTTAAAAAATCCACGCCTTGTGTAGGTCCATGAAAAAATATTCTTTAAAAAATCCACGCCTTGTGTAGGTCCATGAAAAAATATTCTTTAAAAAATCTACGCCTTGTGTAGG
>NW_026887036.1:0-83122 GCF_032173495.1 Musca vetustissima | reverse complement strand
AACAATAAAGTCAGAGTACTATTGCAACCTTTTGGATCAAGTTTTTACGGTATATTTTGAGTTTTTCTTTACGGAATACGAGTTTTCAGAAACTCATGGAAATATAGCTGATCTATGATTGACCCGCTAGGCTTGCGCAATGCCCCACATCATAGTGTAGGTGTATAGTTTAGTGAATTGTTTGAATGAAAATAATTCGAATTCTAAGACCACAGCGTGTCAATTAGGGGAATCATAAGAATGCATTTCTTGTCCGTGTGCATTTTTGGGCGATCATAAATAAAGACCATAAAGGTTTCCCAAACCAAATCAATTTACACTTCCACTGTATGTATTTGAAATGCATTGTAGTTTTATGTATTAATATGTAGCTTTAGAGTTAAGAAAATATTATAAATAAAATAAGTTCACCTCGAACCACGGAACAGACAACATCATGTGTTTCTTTTTTCACAGTTTTCTTCCGTGATGAGTCGGCTCATCATCAACCGAAATAGACAGTAATGCAAGTAATAGGGAAGTATTGCGATCAGCGTTGCCGTTTTGAGCATTTCGGTCCTATACACCATTACTTTATTACTTAGATGGCTTGTAACAGAACGTTTGTTCCATAAGCAGAGCTTAAATAAGATTTCCAGGCGCGTCGATCTTGTGCGCACTCATCCAATTTGAAAGACCATCTTCCGTGATGTTGTATTCTTCCTTCCATCTGATTCGTGACCTTCCCCTTCTGCGTAAACCATCACTTGGCTCGCTTTTATATACCTTTTGATCTGGGGCATCTTCATCCATTCTTACAAGATGGCCTAGCCATCGTAGTCCCTGCAGCTCAATACGACAGACTATGTAGATGTCCACGTACAGATTGTAAAGCTCGTGGTTCATTCGAAGCCGATATTCACCGTCAACGCAAATCGGCCGTAGATCTTGCTCATGTACCCATGTTTCTGATCCATACAACAGTATGGGTTGTATCAGCGTCTTGGAGTATGAGTTTGGTCTGGCGGGAGGTGGTCTTCTTTCTAAACTGCTTACTTAGACCCTATTAGCATCTGTCTTGTTCGTTGTCTATTAGTCTTGTTCGTTGATACCATCGTCATTTACTGCCAGACCCACTTTGGCAGACTCCTTCTCAATTTGTTCAAAGGCTGTTGTTACCGCTCGCAATGTTCGACCCATTATATTGATGTCATCGGCGTAGGCGAGTAACATGTGTTGTTTGGTGTACAGAGTGCCATTTCTGTTCACCTTCGTGTCTCGTATGACCTTTTCCAGCAGGATGTTAAAAAGATCACACGACAAACTGTCACCTCGTCTGAATCCTCGTTCGGTATTTAAATGATGACCTTGTGCCACCTAAAGTTATCCTGCATAGCCGTATTAATTTTGCAGGAATGCCAAACGCAGACATGGCATTAAACACCTCTGAACGGATAGGGCTATATAATGCGGCTTTATAGTTGACGAATAGGTCGAGTTGTTTTTCCAGGATTTGGCGATTGAAAATCTGATCAATGGTGGATTTGCCATGACTGAAGCCCCATTGGTATGGTCCATGACATTATTGGACCATTGGAAGGAGACTTATTCCTCTATAGTTGGCACCATGGACGTAAGCAGGATGATTTTTTTTCACAGTAAATTTATGTTTGCAACAGTGAATTTTTTCATTTTGTACTACCCGTACTGTAACTGCCATCAGGTTTCCATCTTTCACTCTACAGGAGGATGTGCCTCCAGCAAAGCTTTCGGTTTGGTGTTTTACTCGTTGGTAAAATTTCCGCACTTCATTCTGATTCCTGTACATCTCGTACGTTTTTCTTGTTCTTTCTTTTTTCTGAAAATACATTTTTCCTCTCTCCTTTTCTCCCGATAATTCTCCGTCGCATTACCTGTTGCTACTGTCTGCAGGGTTGCCCTATACGCTGCGTTTTTTACATCAGTAGCATTGTAGGGAGGGGCAATTCTTTGCCATTGTGCTTCTATACTATTATCGGGACAAGAAGTGCTTTCGTCAAGCAGGTGGGATTCTTTTTCCCCATATTTATATAAGCTCTTTGTTTCATATAAATTTTTATAAGTTATATTACTTTGCATACATTTACTAACATAACGGCTATTTACTACGTAAAGGAATCGATGTGCATGAAAACCTTCACCCTGGCCATGATAAGTGCACTGATGAAATATGAACCTGTTCTGACTACCAAAAACGTAAGTGTTATATATGAATGTCTGGATAAAATGTCATTAAATAATAAGCAACGAATACAAAACACGTTTTCAAAAGCCTATGGGATATGGAATGGAATCTCAGATATTTTAAGAAAATAATGAAATTGGGAGAATTTTAGGAGACTGCAATGTAGAAGATGTGTACCCACGAGAACGCCTCTACAGTACACAGTAGGAATAAAAAAGGTTCAATGAGAACAGTTTATCCTCCCTGGTACTGTGTTCTATTATTATATATTTTTAGACAATGTTGAAAAATGTAATTTTTAACAAGGTAAATTTATCATTATATCAGTAAATTTTTTGACATATTTATATAACTCAAGAAGTATCAGCTGTTCCTTTTTTAATGATCTCATAAATTGACCTTGTTTTTAGATTGCCTAAAATTTCACTTTTTAACCTTGTCCACCAACATTTATTAGAGCAGAAATATAATGCATTATGCATAATATTTGATAATATATACAAAAATTAAAAACACATTTCTCTTTCCTTCGGAATTTGTATTACCCATATAACATGCAAAATATTTGGAGATAACGAAAGTAAATACGGGCAACTCTCAATATTTTAGAAAATAAAAATTCAAATATATTTGATATTTTTAAATTAAGAAAAAGATCTGAAGAAAGACCTCTAGAACTCTATACAATACATCCTCTTTTCAAAATAATAGCATCTTTTTTAATTGCAGTCGGTATTTCATTTATGGAATACCCCGGGAAATATAGGGCAGATTTTATAAAAAAAATCTTAGATCAGTCTGAAACAAATATGAGAGTAAAAAAGAATTAGAACAAACCAATTACGAGGCAAGCTTTGGCCTAAAAAAACGGAAATAAAAAGATATCCTGCAGCAATGCGAAACAGAAACTAAGGGTCAGATCGGTCCACCAATCACCCATGGTAAATTTGACTGTGTCCCACTGGAGACATACAATAAAATGTAAAAGGAGTAAACTCAACATGCTAGGGACTCGACCTTCGTACAAAGTGGTAAGAAGACAGACTAACCGTCGATTTATCCTAAAATATCAAATTAATTTGAAAAATAGTTCCAATATACCGAATAATAGGAGGTACGGTTCCATGAGGACTTCCCCGAATATTCTGTTTATAATTTTTGGAAGAGAGATTATCTACCCTATGAGAACCCAAAATATCAAATTACAGCTAATTCAATTGAAACTCGTGCCCAATATTCCAAAGATTCGATTATATGGGAGGCTTGAGGGCGAATTTCCTTCCCCCTAATTACGGAAGCTGGCTCTTCGCACATATAACTACTTTATAAAAGCTATACTGTAAGCCGGCATTTAATGTTTTTTCTTCGCGTTTCATTTTCTCTGTTTTGAAATTCAAGATAATTTTTTTTTTGTTTCATAACAACAACATCAAAATTCTGTTAAAACTTGAAGATGATGGAGGCGATCAGTGAAAACATATGACATACATACATGTACCATATTACATACTTATAATAGTAGTTAATATCAAATATTGCCAATTTGCCCACCCCGCATACTTGCGAATTGTAGATATGCATACAGATGTAGTGAATGGGTTTACACTAAGGTGCAAAAGTGGTATGCAAAACGATTTTATATTTTTTTTTTCAGGTTTTTAGTAGAAAACGTTAATTCAGCCTGGCTGATTTGGGTTTTATACAGGAAAACTTGAATTCAGCCTGGCTGAATGAGGTTTTCTACAGGAAAACTTCAATTCAGCCTGGCTGAATTAGGTTTTCTATAGGAAAACTTCAATTCAGCCTGGCTGAATTAGGTTTTCTATAGGAAAACTTCAATTCAGCCTGGCTGAATTAGGTTTTCTATAGGAAAACTTCAATTCAGCCTGGCTGAATTAGGTTTTCTATAGGAAAACTTCAATTCATCCTGGCTGAATTAGGTTTTCTATAGGAAAACTTCAATTCAGCCTGGCTGAATTAGGTTTTCTATAGGAAAACTTCAATTCAGCCTGGCTGAATTAGGTTTTCTATAGGAAAACTTCAATTCAGCCTGGCTGAATTAGGTTTTCTATAGGAAAACTTCAATTCAGCCTGGCTGAATGAGGTTTTCTGTAGGAAAACTTCAATTCAGCCTGGCTGAATTATGTTTTCTATAGGAAAACTTCAATTCAGCCTGGCTGAATTAGGTTTTCTATAGGAAAACTTCAATTCAGCCTGGCTGAATTAGGTTTTCTATAGGAAAACTTCAATTCAGCCTGGCTGAATTAGGTTTTCTATAGGAAAACTTCAATTCAGCCTGGCTGAATTAGGTTTTCTATAGGAAAACTTCAATTCAGCCTGGCTGAATTAGGTTTTCTATAGGAAAACTTCAATTCAGCCTGGCTGAATTGAGGTTTCTATAGGAAAACTTCAATTCAGCCTGGCTGAATTGAGGTTTCTATAGGAAAATCTTAATTTTTCCTTGATATTTTCTATAGAAAAGTATAAAAAAATGTGTCTCTTCACTTTTGTGTCACACTGTATGTACTTGTATTGTTTTATTATTATTTATAGATACGCGATACAGGCGACATTTAATTCGAACTTGAATTTTACTTAAAACACAGTCAACGTACGAAAATAATCACATAAAATTTGTTCAACACAAAAAAACGAAACAAACACCAACCTAAACAAAAAAAGCGGGAAATCAACCGGCAGCCAAACAGGCATATAATTTTTTTTGTTTGACCGGCATCTGATAGCCAGCCGAACCACGACGAGAAGAGAACAATTTGTTGCTGAACTGAAACATTGAAATTCACAAAACTTCGTTGCTTTATTTTAGTCACTGACAGTTGCCATTCGATTTCAGTGGCAATCATCGTTCGTCCGAATAATTTTTCAGTTTCGCTGAGTGCGCGAGTGAAATAAATCGCATGTTTAAAGAAAAAAATTAAAGAGAGTTATAGAAAAAATTTATGCCGGAATTAAGGTGATTAAGAGCCGTTTTTTTTATTAAAAAATATTTCAATAAAAATTTATAAAAAAGTGGGATTTAAAAAAATTCCCTCGGGGAGGTGTGAAACTTCAATTAAAGATGAGTTGCGATTAAAAAAGAGCGACATGTTCGAAGTGCTTCATACAAATTATTCAAACCTCATTGTTAAATTTTTAAGTTCCGGAAAGTCGTATCTATTCGGAACATAATATCATCGTAAATAATCATATAAATCGAATATAATCCAGCTATTTATAATCATCAGAAAGTGTTCCAATTTTCAAATAATGGTGGCGATTTTCTAGATGTCTTCGACTGATAAAAAAAAACATTTTAAAGAACAACAGGAAGCCCTTATAAAGATCGGTCTCGTTCAGAAGATATATAGAAGAAGAAAACCATTCAAATCTCCATCCGTTAATAGTTTCTCTAGTAAAGTCAGAACAAAATTCCCATTTTTGTGATTCATTGGCTTGTGAGCTATTCAGCTTTTGGTCTGCGTTTCAATACTAATTTTATATGATTTTTTTTGTGATAGAGATTTTGATTGGTATGTGCTTGGAATAATAATTGCCTTATTTTGTGGTAAATGAAACTATAAATATGTTTGTGTATGTGTGTGTATCAGATGTTTATTTCCCCTGGATCGGAATATTACATCAATATTGAAATGACAGGAGTCATAAGGTAGAGTGAGCTAATAAGACAAGGTAATGAAACCCTCAAGTATATTAAACCCAGTGAGCGGAATAGTTTAGTAGGACGGTACCGATCATATGATACCCTATCCAACTACCACGGAACTCTTAACTTTCTGTGGATCTATTTACTTACTTACTTAGCTGGCTTGTGACAGAACATTTGTTCCATAAGTCGAGCTTTAAAAAAATGCAGGCGCGTCAGCTCTTCCATTTTGAAATACCATGTTCCGAAATGTTGTATTCAACTTGATCTTTCCATCGAATTCCTAGCCTTCCCCTTCTTCGTGAACCATCAGTTAGCTCGCTTTTATATGCCTTTTGAGCTGAGGCATCCTCATCATTCTCACAACATGACCCAGCCAACCATGTTCCGAAATGTTGTCTTCCAATTAATCTTTCCGTCGAATTCTTGGTCTTTCCCTTCTACGTGATCCATCTGGTTGGCTCGCTTTAATATGCCTTTTGAGCTAAGGTATCCTCATCCATTCTCACAACATGACCTAGCCACCACCTAGACGCTGCAGCTCGATACGTCTGACTATGTCGATGTCCGAAAATATATGGCAGAACTTATGGTTCATTCGACGCCGATATCATCCGTCGACGCAGATCGACTCAAAGATCTTTCGCAGAATTTTTATCTCAAACACTCCAAGAGCTGCCTCATCTGCCTGCGCAAATACCCATGCTTCAGATCCATACACCAGCGTCTTACAGAGTGGGAGTTTGGTCTGGCAGAAGTGTGAGTTTGGTCTAAACTGCTTACTTAGACCATAGTAGCATCTGTTGGCCAACACTATACTCCTCCGGATTTCAAAGCTGATTTTATTAGTTTTATTTATGGCGGTACCGAGGTATATAAAACCGTAATATCGTTTCAAGTTCCACAGTTGGTCTGAGTCTACATGGTACATTCGACACCGATATCAACCGTCGACGCAGATTGGCCCATAGATATTTTGGAGAAAATTTTGGTCACACGAGAGGCTGTTACCTTCTCCGAACCCTCGTTCGGTATTAAAGGGCCCTTTCCGACTTTAACTGCTGATCTTGTGCCACTCAAAATTATCCTGCATAACCGTATTAATTTTGCAGGAATGCCGAACGCAGACATGACTTTAAACACCTCTGAATGGACAGGGCTGCCGAATGCGGCTTTTAAGATGACGAATGGGTGAAATTTGTCTATATGTTTTTGTGGGTCTTTTCCAGTAGTTGGCGCAGTGTGAAAATCTGGTCTATGCCAGGTCTAAAGCCGCATTGGTATGGCCCAATAATGTCATTGACCATTATTGGTTTCAGTCATTCACCCAGAACGCTGGATAGCACTTTATATTCGATGGGAAGGAGACTCATTCATCTATAGTTGGCATATATGTGATGTGTAGGAGTCAGAATGAAGTCCGGACATTTTGCGAACGAGTAAAACACTAAACCGAAGGCTTTGGTGCAGGCACATCCTCCTGTAGAGATGAAGATGGAAACCTGGTGACAGATAAAGATAGCGTGTTGAGAATCTGGAAAGAGCATTTGGAAAAGCTTCTGGTATCATTTAGTGTCGTTGAAGAAGATACCCCAGAACCAATAAGAGATGACGGTATAGAGTGTATACCACCTAGCCAAGATGAGGTAGAGTAGCAATTAATCGACTGAAGAACAATAAAGCAGCAGATACTGATGGATTACCAGCCGATCTATTCAAGACCGGTGGCCAGACGCTCGTCAGGAGCATACGTCAGCTGATTAGTACAGAGGAATGCATGCCCAATGATTGAAACATCAGCATCCTGTGCCTCGTGCACAAAAAAGGAGGCAAAACGATAACTATAAAGGAATAAGTCTCTTCCCTTATGGCAGAACGGTTGTTCCATAAGCCGAGCTTAAAAAAGAGCGCGACGGTCTTGTGCGCATCTCATCCAATTTGAAAGATCACGTTCCGAGATGTTGTTTTCTACTTAATCTTGATCCATTGGTTCGTGGCCTTGGCTCTTGACTTGGTTGTCGTATCCACGGGTCTGATCAATTTCAAGAAAACTTCCGATACCATCAGACAAACTGCCATATGGTAGGCATGGAGCAAAAAAAAGGGAGGATCCTAGAAAATAATCCGAATAATAAGAGCAATGCAGAACTCTTAGTAATTCACAGCGGGAACATAAGCCAACCATTTCGCATCTAGGTAGGAGTAAAACAAGGATGCCCTCTGTCATCCCTACTCTTCACAATTGTACTGGATGAAATAATGAATGAAGTCTGCTCTCGAAGAAGATACGTAACTAAAAGGCTAACAAAAGCAAGAGCAGCATTCGGTCGACTGCAAGGTGTATGGTGAAGTACACATATATCCAGGAAAACAAAGCTTAAAATATTCGAAGGATGAATAAAGTCCATTCTGCTTTACGGCAGTGTGTCAAATACCATCACGCAAAATCAACTGGTATTCATAAACATATGCCTCAGGATCATATGCAGAATATTTCGGCCCAACACCATAAGTAACGTAGAACTTTGGAACCTAACGAACCAGGAACCCATACACAAATAGATAAAAAGTAGGAGATGCATTGGCCACACCTTAAGAAAAAATGTCCATAGCATAACCAGAATGGCACTTGAATGGAATCCCCAGGGATCCAGAAATCGAGGTCGAACAAAATAAGATAACCTTACATGGGAAGACTAAACGAGTAAAATGACGGTGTTTTGTGGAAGCCCTATGCTCCGAAGAGGAGTAGCATGGAAAAAATGTATCACATTGTGGTTTCCTCTGAATGAAATGAGAAGGTAAAGAATTTTCCAAGAAGTATTGCAAATAATGTAGCTGAATTAACTCGACCATATCGTCAATGAAGTTTTCAAAGTATGAAGGGAGTAAAAAACCCAACCTAAGTTCCTGGAACTGTCAAGCAAACCATGACACACATTAAGGAAATGCCACAAAGCCATGGTGAAGACGCTTTTTTGTTACCGCTGTGGAAATCCAAGTACGACCACTCCGAGGTGTCCGAACTGTCATCAGGGAAACCGGCAAAAGGGCATGGAATCAGCATGGAATATTTCAAATGATGATCTTACAGAATATACATGCAAATCGAAGATTGTAGCTTCCTAAAAAATAATTTCCATTGATTTTTGATTTCATGTAATAAATTATATCATCAGCCATAGTATTAGGCATAAACATAGACACAAAGGACATTTTAATGACCGGCGCCATTGATAATGGCCCTTGGGTAAGGACTACAATTCATGTCACATCATCATCAGCTTAATCTCAGGTCATTGTTGGTATATTAACTGTATTTAGAGGGAAATAAAACAAATTTGGTTGGGCGCCATTCTTTGTGTCTTCTGCTATTCATTTTCTACCATCTAAAAAAATAGAGGGAAGAATTGTAACTTACATAGGATAGTCATGCTGTGTTGTCTTTGTGATTAATTTAATGTTGAGATCAATGTTTAATATAGGTCCTTGTTTTGATATACCCCACAAATAAATGTTTTTTCCTTTTTAAATGGAAAATTTCGTAATTTGCACAGCCAACCAATCGACCTCGTTAATTATGATGCCTCTGTGGCCTGTTTTAAATAATAAATTGAAT
The DNA here is from genome assembly GCF_032173495.1 of Musca vetustissima. Classification (NCBI taxonomy): domain Eukaryota; kingdom Metazoa; phylum Arthropoda; class Insecta; order Diptera; family Muscidae; genus Musca; species Musca vetustissima. The sequence goes on along the minus strand of NW_026887036.1, from coordinate 73,636 downwards.
AATAGGTTTTATTCACACATATCATCAGTCGGTGGAGAGAAGAGACTCATAATATGGTGGAAGAAGTGAGCAAAGACATTGCTAAGGGCAAGACATGAAAGGATGAACCTCAGAACCAAGAGATCCGGTTTATCTCTGTCATTTTTCGCCATTGTGCCTCATATACCTGCATATTTCATGACGTGTCTTTAACTATGCATTTGCTTACTTCTTCCACCATCTTATCAGTCTCTCCTCTCCTCCGGTATTCTAAGACAGTTATGATGGTCTCACCGTGTTCCCCCTTCTATCAGAGAGCTGATAAATTTCATATTTTCTACATATCCGCTTATGAATAAGCTACGATGAAGCTTATTAACAACAACAATACTAATAGCAATTTTATATTTGTTGTATTTTCCCAATGCTTCAATTTTCCTGGAAAATTAAAAATTGTATTAATACGGAACATGTCATAAGAATTTGCTGTCATAAAACTACTCCGCTATTTTTTCTCTAGAGAAATTGTAGTGGTCACCTAAACAGATGTTTGATAAAAAAATAGCTTACTTCGATACCCTACTGTAAATTAAATTAATATATTTTTTTTCAAAATTTCAACAGCTTATAATACCAAATGCCTATGCCGATAAACCGGAACGTAGAATAAGCAATAACAAATGCAAAAAAATGTTGCCTAAAATCACATTAATAATTGCATTGTGTACACAATTATTGGACCTGTCAAATTGTTTACTCTCCAAAGATTATATCGGTAAGTTGATTGACATTTGGGTTAAAATGTTGTTGGGCAAATAGACTCAGAGAAAAAGTGTCTATAAAATTAACAAAAAAATAAATAATAAGAGGTATTTGATTTGATTCAGAATCAAGGGCTATTAATGAGATCATCTAGGAAGATCGGCTGCTTCTCAAGTTTGCTGTCAAAAGCCGTTATTGTGAATAGTCCATGCACTATGAAAACGTAAAGAAAACACACATTTTTGACATTAGAAAAAAAAACAGATGATCAAGGTCTATTAATTAGATCATTCAGGGAGACCAGCTGGATATCAGCTGATTCTCATGTTTGCTGTCAAAATCCATTATTGTGAATTGATTTCTATTATGAAAACGTAAACAATGTAAATATATTTGACATTAGCAAGTCCCATAAATAAAGCCATCCAGGGAGAACGGCTGGATATCAGCTGCCACTCAAGTTTACTGTCAAAATTCACTATTGTGAATTGACTTCCATTATGAAAACGAAAACAAAGTCCAAATTGTTGACATTAGACTTGAGAAACCACGGCTGTCTTCCAATTTCGATTGCTACCTGGGTTGACCTTATTAATAGATCTTGGACATTAGACATGAGAACGAACAGGTGACTTTCGTTAGTTGGGTGACCTGATTAATAGATAGTTTAGATAGTTTGGCTACGTCTTAATGGGTGACCAAGGCCTATAAATAAGGTCATCCAGGGAGACCAGCTGGCTATCAGCTGCCTCTCAAGTTTGCTGTCAAAATTCCTTATTGTGAATTGTCTTCCATTATAAAAACGTAAACAAGGACCAAATTTTTGACATTAGACTTGAGAAAAAAAACATCTGACTTTCGCTAGCAGGGTGCCCTTATTAATAGATCTAGATGGGTTATCTTATTAATAGACCTTGTCTACATAAAACTGATACCTCAATTTCGATCATAAAATAACCATATAACCTCACATTTTTTTCTTCGAGTGTATAAATATTATTAATATCCCAGGCAATTATAATCCGCAGCAAAAACAATAGAATGACATTAAATGAACTAAAGATGATATTCGAATTATTATTCGTGTTTTTTGCTAACTGCATTGTATAACTGTTTGTTAATGATACTGATTATGACCCTTCCCTCACGCTCTTTCCCAACACCTTTTCCTATTAGATTTACTTGATTTAACGGACAACGATGAATTCTATTGGGGACGTCAGGAGAATAATGCCGCTGTTCGTGCACTGCAATCGAATGAACAACAGTCATCTGAAAATGTAACCGATTTCAAGATACGTCATCATTTGCGGAGACGTCGCCAGGCGAATATTAATTTTGTACAGGTAAGTGTCGGAGAATGTGAAAAGGTGATAAAGACTATCCGCGCCTAGAGCTCTTCCCAGCCTTTAGAAAATATTCTTTAAAAATCCACGCCTAAGCCTCTTCCCAGCCTTTAGAAAATATTCTTTAAAAAATCACGCCTAGAGCTCTTCCCAGCCTTGAGAAATGATTCTTTAAAAATTCACGCCTAGAGCTCTTCCCAGCCTTGAGAAATGATTCTTTAAAAATTCACGCCTAGAGCTCTTCCCAGCCTTGAGAAATGATTCTTTAAAAATTCACGCCTAGAGCTCTTCCCAGCTTTGAGAAAATATTCTTTAAAAATCCACGCGTAGAGCTCTTCCCAGCCTTGAGAAAATATTCTTTAAAAATCCACGCCTATAGAGCCTCATTGCCTTGAGAAAATATTCTTTAAAAATCCACGCCTATAGAGCCTCATTGCCTTGAGAAAATATTCTTTAAAAATCCAAGCCTATAGAGCCTCATTGCCTTGAGAAAATATTCTTTAAAAATCCACGCCTAGAGCTCTTCCCAGCCTTAAAAAAACCTTTTTTAAAAATCCACGCCTAGAGCTCTTCCCAGCCTTGAAAAAATATTCTTTAAAAATCCACGCCTAGAGCTCTTCCCAGCCTTGAGAAAATATTCTTTAAAAATCCACGCCTAGAGCTCTTCCAATCCTTGACAAAATTTTCTTAATTTTTTTTTATGGGAAAACCGTTCTTTTGGATCATGCCGAGAAAATCTTCTTTAAAAATCCACGCCTATAGAGCCTCCTTGCCTTGAGAAAATCTTCTTTAAAAATCCACGCCTATAGAGCCTCCTTGCCTTGAGAAAATCTTCTTTAAAAATCCACGCCTATAGAGCCTCCTTGCCTTGAGAAAATCTTCTTTAAAAATCCACGCCTATAGAGCCTCCTTGCCTTGAGAAAATCTTCTTTAAAAATCCACGCCTATAGAGCCTCCTTGCCTTGAGAAAATCTTCTTTAAAAATCCACGCCTATAGAGCCTCCTTGCCTTGAGAAAATCTTCTTTAAAAATCCACGCCTATAGAGCCTCCTTGCCTTGAGAAAATCTTCTTTAAAAATCCACGCCTATAGAGCCTCCTTGCCTTGAGAAAATCTTCTTTAAAAATCCACGCCTATAGAGCCTCCTTGCCTTGAGAAAATCTTCTTTAAAAATCCACGCCTATAGAGCCTCCTTGCCTTGAGAAAATCTTCTTTAAAAATCCACGCCTATAGAGCCTCCTTGCCTTGAGAAAATCTTCTTTAAAAATCCACGCCTATAGAGCCTCCTTGCCTTGAGAAAATCTTCTTTAAAAATCCACGCCTATAGAGCCTCCTTGCCTTGAGAAAATCTTCTTTAAAAATCCACGCCTATAGAGCCTCCTTGCCTTGAGAAAATCTTCTTTAAAAATCCACGCCTATAGAGCCTCCTTGCCTTGAGAAAATCTTCTTTAAAAATCCACGCCTATAGAGCCTCCTTGCCTTGAGAAAATCTTCTTTAAAAATCCACGCCTATAGAGCCTCCTTGCCTTGAGAAAATCTTCTTTAAAAATCCACGCCTATAGAGCCTCCTTGCCTTGAGAAAATCTTCTTTAAAAATCCACGCCTATAGAGCCTCCTTGCCTTGAGAAAATCTTCTTTAAAAATCCACGCCTATAGAGCCTCCTTGCCTTGAGAAAATCTTCTTTAAAAATCCACGCCTATAGAGCCTCCTTGCCTTGAGAAAATCTTCTTTAAAAATCCACGCCTATAGAGCCTCCTTGCCTTGAGAAAATCTTCTTTAAAAATCCACGCCTATAGAGCCTCCTTGCCTTGAGAAAATCTTCTTTAAAAATCCACGCCTATAGAGCCTCCTTGCCTTGAGAAAATCTTCTTTAAAAATCCACGCCTATAGAGCCTCCTTGCCTTGAGAAAATCTTCTTTAAAAATCCACGCCTATAGAGCCTCCTTGCCTTGAGAAAATCTTCTTTAAAAATCCACGCCTAGAGCTCTTCCCAGCCTTGAGAAAATATTCTTTAAAAATCCACGCCTAGAGCTCTTCCCAGCCTTGAGAAAATATTCTTAAAAAATCCACGCCTAGAGCTCTTCCCAGCCTTGAGAAAATATTCTTAAAAAATCCACGCCTAGAGCTCTTCCCAGCCTTGAGAAAATATTCTTAAAAAATCCACGCCTAGAGCTCTTCCCAGCCTTGAGAAAATATTCTTTAAAAATCCACGCCTAGAGCTCTTCCCAGCCTTGAGAAAATATTCTTTAAAAATTCACGCCTATAGAGCCTCCTTGCCTTGAGAAAATATTCTTTAAAAATTCACGCCTATAGAGCCTCCTTGCCTTGAGAAAATATTCTTAAAAATCCACGCCTATAGAGCCTCCTTGCCTTGAGAAAATATTCTTTAAAAATCCACGCCTAGAGCTCTTCCAATCCTTGACCAAATCTTCATTTTTTATAGGAGAACCGTTCTTTCGGATCCTGCCGTACACCCTCGGGAGAAGAGGGTACCTGTCGTCACATTGTCTACTGTCGTATGCCCGAATTGAAGGATGACGTGTGGCGTTTGGTATCACACTTATGTGTCATTCAGGGAAGGTAAGAATCAATAGACTTCTAGGGGTAAAATACCTCTTAATGGGTTTCTTTGATACCTCTCAAAGGGTCTGCTGTGTGTAGAAGGTCCCCTAAGACCCATATTCTACCAAAAATCTTTTATAATCCCATATCTCTTTCTCTCTCCCCTTCCAGCACAATTGGCATGTGTTGCCCTATGCGTATTTTAGATCGCCTGGGACCCCAAATCCTCACCAATGAAGATGTTACCGAACCCCGGGTTGTTAATGTCCACGCCGAACAAAGAGGTTGTGGTGTAACGACAAAACAATTTCCACGAGTATCACGTGGACGTCCGGCGGAACCCGATGAATGGCCATGGATGGCTGCCCTGTTGAGACCAGGTCTTCCACACGTTTGGTGTGGTGGTGTTTTAGTGACAGATCGTCATGTCCTCACCGCCGCTCATTGTGTATATAAAATCAAAAAGGAAGATATGTTTGTTCGCCTCGGCGAATATAATACCCTACTGATGAATGAGACAAGGGCAAGAGATTTCCGTATTGCAAATATGATAACCCACATCGATTATGATCCGCTAACCTATGAAAATGATATTGCCCTGATACGTATCGATAGGCCGACAATATTTAATACCTATATTTGGCCGGTTTGTATGCCACCGATTGGTGAGGATTGGAGCGGGGGTATGGGCATCGTGACCGGTTGGGGTACACAGACATTCGGGGGGCCGCATTCGGATATTTTAATGGAGGTGAGACACTCACTGAAACCTATATATACCCTATTGGATCTAATGTTCTTCTTAATTTCTTTTATAGGCATCCTTGCCCATTTGGAAATTGCAAGATTGCCGTGACGCCATTGTGGAGCGAGTCCCCGACACTATGCTCTGTGCCGGTTATCCTGAAGGTGGCCAAGACTCATGTCAAGGTGACAGTGGTGGCCCGCTGTTGGTTCAATTACCCAATAGACGTTGGGTCACTGTTGGGATCGTTTCCTGGGGTATACGCTGTGGTGAGCCGAATCGTCCGGGCATGTATACCCGTGTGGATAGATACTTACATTGGATTATTGAAAATTCCGATATCTAATTGTCGGATCTAAAGTGTTATGCCGTATTTTATTATTGTCATATAAATATATATAAATCAGGTTAAGTTGTCTAAATAGATTTAAGATATATAATTTTTTTCAAGAACTAAAATAAAAAGAAAATGATAAAAAAATATTAAAAAAAAATACTTTTAAGAGTCTAAAGTTAGGTTAGGGATGTACGGTTGTTAGTAACAACCCTCCACTCGGAGACTGATAACCATTGTGGTCATCATTTTTTACCTGCAAAGAGAAAGAGAAGAGAGAGTGGAAGAGCAAGCAAAAATAGTGAGAGAAGGAGAGCGGAGAAATGGTTAATTTATGCATGCCGGATTTTTTACAAAGCCTAGGATCTGGTTGGAGTCTATTTTAGAGAAATGGCTAGATTATCAATTTCATATCTTCCAAACTGATTTGTCAAAGCCTAGGATCTGGTTGGAGTCTATTTTAGAGAAAATGGGTAGATTATCAATTTCATATCTTCCAAACTTATTATGTCTTCTGCCGATCACCGATGGACATTTACAGAGGATATGTTCAATTGTTTCCAGTTCTTCTTCGTCCTCACATAGACGACAATAATCCTCTTCGCCGGAGTCCCACTTCGAAGTAAGAGGTCGAATCTTGCAGTGACCTGTTATGATCCCCACAATGATTTTGATCTCTCTCTTATTATGTGCCAGCAGCGAAGATGTTCTTTTGCGAGAGAATTCAGGCCAGATATATTTTGAGATTCTGCAACCAGGTTCTCTCGGTCATCTGTTAGCCACTACCTAGCAGAAGAACAAGCGGATTTTCCCAATAAAATAGCCAATGGGTGGTTTCAATAGGAAGATTGGACGTTTGTGAGCCCCCTCGAGCAAGCTCGTCGGCTATCTCATTCCCTTCACAGCCACTATGTCCTGGAACCCAACATAAGCTAACTATCTGTCGTATATCATTCAGAGCGACTTGCAATCATGAACTGCTTTTGAGTTTATAGTACACGACTTCAACGCCTTAAGGGCCGCCTAACTATCGACATATATAGTCATCGGTCCCGTAATGTCGCCAGTAAGTAATATTACTATCTATCTACTAAAGTCTCTGTGAGAGGGAACATAGTCCCTAATCTGAATATTTCCCCTCAAGAGGTCACAGCCTGTTATTGTGTTTAGGATACTAGCGTGACCATAGTTCAGCGATTTCCAGGCATCCGTTTCCCAGAGCCTCAGAGCACACCTGGCCGTCTGGAATTTAATCAGAATGTCCAGTGGTTGGAGATTCAAGATTCCATTCAAGGCAACCTGTGGTGTACTTCTTAGCGCTCCGGTGATCAGGATTGAAGCCGATCGCTGTCTGTAGCATCTTTTTGTTGACTTCTGCCACCAAACAAGCTAACCATGTATAAGAATGGGGAGAACGATCGTCACATACAGCCAGTGTATGATCTCCGGTCTTAGTCCCCAGCTCTTACCTATGGAGTTCTTGCATGAGTAGAGTGCTAGCAGTCCTTTCTTAGAGCGTTCCTCAACATTCCTATTCCACGTAAATTTGCGGTTAAGGATAGTACCAAGGTATTTTGCTTCTTCAGAAAGGGTTAGAGCCACTCCTCCCAGTGATGGCAGACGGAAACTAGGAATCTTACGTCTCCTAGTGAAGAGCACCAATTTTGTCTTAGAGGGGTTTATGCCAAGACCTTTGACGTATGCCCAGAGTAGCCATGCCTAAGAGTAGCCAGAGGACTCCATATTCTTCTCGATGCATCCAACCACCTCATGTAAGGTTGTATCCACTGATTTGCCTTTGATGTATGCATGCTGGGAGTTGCTAAGTTTGCTTTGCTCAATAGTGTTTCTAACTTCTGAGTCTAGTAACCTTTCTAAAGTCTTCAGTAGAAAGGAAGAGAGGCTAATCTGTCTAAAGTCTTTTGGTAACGTATGACTCGGCTCCCCGGCTTTCGGGATGAAGGTCACTGTTACCTCTTTTCATAGACTAGGAATGTATGATAGAAGTCGACAAGCCCTAAAAATGTTCTACAGAGAGGCAGGGTTGAAAACTATTTACCAACCATACCAGTTTTGGGTAGTTGATGCGCACACTGCGCACCCTCCCTATAGTCCTTACAACCAGGAAAGTGGGTTGACGATAGAAGATCAAGAGTCTCACTGCCAGAGTTTGTCCACGTTCCATCACTTTGCTTAATACTACTTATAGATTTTGGATCTTTAGATAGTACTCTGCGAAATCTGGCCGCTTCGTTGACTCACTATAGCAGACCCAAGACTTACGTTTAGCCTTCTTGATTTCGCTATTGTACCTATTGGACTGTCTTCTATAAACGTCCCAATCTGTACCGGAATTTGCCTTACTAGCTTGCAGCCTTCCTCAAGGATGAAAGGTTTTGTGATCACCATACCGGCTGAGATTTTTTCCCAAGGTATGTTAGGGAACAAGAAGCCTCATAGCTCTTCAGAAGAGTGACCGTAACATTGTTCACAGCTTCTTCAACATCCTCAAACGTTTTTAGACTCAGGAATGACTCAGGAATGCGGCTGCTGTTTTTGCTTTGAATTTTTCCCAGTTTGTCTTCCGAGGATTCCTATAAGGCTTCTGTTTACCCCTGGAGGTAGGAATCTGGAAAGATATCAGTCTATGATCCAAAAAGGAGTATTTCCCAGATACTTCCCAGTTCATAACCCCTCAATACTCAATTTATCATTGCGGGGTACTGAGGTCTTAGAAGTCTCAGGCACCAGCTTCTTAGGTGTACTAGAACCTCCGACAGGTTTCTCCTTCTTTGAAGGAACTACCGTGATGGTCTTTGTATCAGTACCAGTATACGATTCTACAGCCAATTGCCTGAGTAATTTCGCGACATCACTACAGGCCGTGGAGATTGAGTGTAGATAGCCAGGGTTTACTTCCCTAGTCAGCAACTGGGAGGGCTCTCCTTGCTTCGGAGGAGACGCCATGATCGCTACTTTTCACCGTAGTTTCCATGATGTCTTCCTCATCCGACAAGGGCGAGTCATACCAGAGCTAATGCTCTCCTGAGGGGAGGGTGGAATATTAAAATTCGGCTCCATAAAAAATGCTGTGAGGGGTTGAGATCGACCATGTCATAACCTCTTACCATGGCAAGGACTTGTCATCTAAGTGTGAATAAACTTGGTGTCAATAAGGCTCGTTCTAATACAGTCGGGACCCTGACAGCAAACCGTAGAACGCTGATGGGCACGAGGTCGCATGACACCCCAGCGTTAGGAGGGACACTTTTAAAAGGTTGTGACCCAGACCTTTTGAGATGGTTATATAGGGGCGCCATTCTCGCCAGGGATCATAGGCACTCGGTCATTTCCTCCGATATTCTTCCCCTGAGCCCGATGATTGTCCGCGACTGTTTATTTGTTAGTCACAGCTACCCAATGAATAGTATTGGGCTTCCCACTATCCACAACCTGTGGACGCGCCCGTTAGCATTCAGCTCCGCTCCCCAAAGGCGGAGAAAAATATGCTTAGGCTTGGGAAAATATTCTTTAAAATCCACGCCTTAAAAAGCTCTTCCAATATTGGAGAAAATATTCTTAAAAAAATTCACATATCGAATTCTTTAAACCTTAAGAAAAAATCCTTTAAACTCTACGCTTTTTCACAGATGCCACAATGTGTTTTTATTGTTGTAAGTTGTTCTTTGTTTTAAAACTATTTTCGTTTTTATTAATAATATTAACAATTACATGTCTATATATATTTTAACTCACTATAATTAACAATTCTATTGTGTGTGGATTTCGAAGTGTCTTTTTTTACATAAAAATTGTAAAAAAAAACAGAAGCAAAAAACAAACAATAAATGTAATAAAAAACAGTTACAAATATAACAGTTCCTTACAATTACATAATACAATAAAAAATAATTAGTTTCGTTTTGGTTTTGTTGTTTTTTGTATGAATGATGAGAGAAAGCAAAGAAGTCAAACGCGAAGAAAACAAAAAATGAAATTAATTCCTTTTCATTAAAATATAAACTCGTATAATGCTTAGCATTAATGACATTATGGATGATTATAAATCGTAACTATTCTACGGTTATTGTTGTTGCTGCTTTTGTTTTTGTTCTTCCTGATGGCCAAAGGCAATCCGATAGACATCATCGTAAACGGAGGCAAAGTGAACTTCTAGGCCATCAGTGATAAAGGCGGGTAATTCATCGTAATCTTTGCGATTTTCTTCGGGTAGAATGATGCATGTTACGCCACTGCGTTTAGCCTGGAATCGGAAGAAATATACAATTAATTATAACACAAAAAATCACCTATCTGAAATATAGGTCTTACCGCAATAGTCTTTTCCTTGATACCACCCACAGGCAGTACTCGGCCTTTAAGTGAAACTTCTCCAGTCATGGCAATATTTTGTCTGACAGGTTTATTCAAAGCCAATGACATAAGGGCGGTAACAATTGTCACACCAGCACTGGGACCATCTTTGGGTGTTGCACCCTCAGGAACGTGTAAATGAACATTGCTGGAATAAAAAAGAAATATTTTTTTTAAAAACATTTTATAAAATTCCACTTGAAAAAATATTTTTATAAAAATCCTAATATTTTTATAAAAATCCACGCCTTGAAAAAATATTTTTTATAAAAATCCAGGCATTGAAAAAATATTTTTTTAAAATCCACGCATTGAAAAAAATATTTTTTAAAATATTCTATGCCTTCAAAAAAAATATTTTTTATGAAAATCCACTCTTAAAAAAATATTTTTTAAAATATTCTACGCCTTGAAAAAATATTTTTTAAAATATTCTACGCCTTGAAAAAAATATTTTTTATGAAAATCCACGCCTTAAAAATTTTTTTTTATAAAAATCCACGCCTTGAAAAAATATTTTTATAAAAAATCACGCTTTGAAAAAAATATTTTAATAAAAAATCACCCCTTGAAAAAAAATATTTTTTTAAAAATCCACGCCTTGAAAAAATATTTTTATAAAAATTTACGCCTTAAAAAAATATTTTTATAAAAATATACGCCTTGAAAAAAACATATTTTTATCAAAATCCACGCTTTGGAAAAAATATTTTTATAAAAATCCACGCATTAGGAAAAATATTTTTATAAAAATCCAAGCCTTGAAAAAATATTTTTTTTTTATAAAATCCACGCCTTGAAAAAATATTTTTATAAAAATTCAAGCCTTGAAAAATTTTTTTTTATAAAATCCACGCCTTGAAAAAATATTTTTCTAAAAATTCACGCCATGGAAAACTATTTTTATAAAAATCCAACCCTTTGAAAAAATATTTTTATAAAAATCCACCCCTTGAAAAAATATTTTTATAAAAATCCACGTCTTGAAAAAATATTTTTAAAAAAATCCACGCCTTGAAAAAATATTTTTATAAAAATCCACGCCTTGAAAAAAAAAACATTTTTAAAAATATTCCACGCTTTGAAAAAAATATTTTTATAAAAGTCCACGCCTTGAAAAAATATATTCTAAAAAAATCTACGCCTTGAAAAAATATATTCTAAAAAATCTACGCCTTGAAAAAATAGTTTTTATAAAAATCCAGGCCTTAAAAAAAAATTTTTATAAAAATCCACGCCTCTTGTTGCCCTTTAGAAAAATATTTTTAAACATTTAATTTAAAAATTTATGATCCAATACTTACGTGGTATCTAAGAAATTGTTACTGGCATCGACGGTACTCATATAATTCCGTGCAACAGTTAAAGCGATTTGTGCCGACTCCTTCATGACATCTCCCAAATTACCCGTGACATTAACACTGCCGCTGGCTCCCTCCGATTTCGATGACTTCACCAAAGAACGTGGCGCTGTTTCAATATATAATGCTGAACCACCCATTGCTGTCCATGCTAGGCCCATAACAACACCGGGAGGTGTTTGTTCATACATACGATCCGACGAGAAGACATGTTTACCCAAGAATGTGGTCAAATTATTGGCATTCACTTCAAAGTGGTCACCCTCCTTTTGCACCAATTTAAAGGCCACCTTGCGTACAACTTTCTCAACATGTTTCTGGAGATTACGTACACCCGATTCACGGCAATAACTGCGAATCAACGTATTCAAAGCATCATCGGTAATGGTCAGTTGTTTCTCATCGACACCACAATCACGCATAGCTTGAGGAATTAAATATTGCCGAGCGATGGCAACCTTTTCCTCAGCCACATAGCCAGACATTTCAATAAGTTCCATACGATCACGCAAAGGTTCGGGTATGGTGTGGATAACATTGGCCGTGCAAATGAAAAGTACACGAGACAAATCGACGGGAACATCCAAGTAGTGGTCAAGGAAATTGGCATTTTGTTCGGGATCTAAGAGTTCCAACAGGGCAGAGCTGGGATCGCCTTGATAGCCGCTAAAATTTAACAAAAATCCTTAATAAATTGAGGTTTTATTGGACCTTTGAAAACAGCTTACCGTCCAATTTTATCCACCTCATCAATAAGTACCAAAGGATTTTCAGTCTTGGTCTTTTTAATGCATTGAATCACCTTGCCGGGCATGGCACCAACATATGTACGGCGATGACCTTTGATTTCGGCCACATCTGTCATGCCACCCACACTGAAACGGAAATATTCACGGTTCAAAGCCCGGGCAATGGAACGAGCTGAAATAAAAATGTCATTAACTTTTGGAACCTTGACTCTATTTGATATCTCTCCTTACCAATACTAGTTTTACCCACACCAGGTGGTCCATGGAAACACAAAATTTTACCCTGTGTTGTACCCTTCAGCTGTGAGACGGCAATAAATTCCAAAATTCTCTTCTTGATGTCATCCATACCGTAATGATCATGATCCAAAATCTCGGTGGCCTGTTCTAGACTGAGGTTCTCTTCACTGGAAACACCCCATGGCAACGAAGTCAACCAATCCAAATAGTTACGGGTCACATTAAATTCCGAACTATGTGATTCAAGGAAATTCAATTTATTCAACTCTTCATCGATGACAGCCATAACATTTTCTGGGACATTTTTATCCTTCAGTTTTTCACGATATTTTTCACCAATGGCATCCTTGTCATCCTTCTCGATGCCCAGTTCCTTTTTGATGGCTCGCAACTGTTCGTGTAGAATATATTTACGATGTTGTTGCTTGACTTTCTCCTCAACTTCGCGGCCGATTTTCTGTTGCAATTTCGAGAGTTCCAATTCTTTTTTCAAAATGGCCAAGGCCAAGTGAAGACGTTTGGTGATCTGGAAGGGGAAGAGGAAGAAAGGAGAGGCTTAAAAAAAATTTTTTTTAAAAATTCACGTCTTAGGAGAGCCTTGAGATTTTTTTAGAAGAGCCTTAAGTTTTTTTTTTAATCCAGGCTTCGTTACTTACATCCATTTCCTCCATAACTTTTTGGAGTTCTTCTGGATCGGCAGCCGACAAGGAGGCACCCAAATCGCACAGATACACAGGATTATCAACGACACGTTGATTTTGATGCAACATTTGTTGTAAACTTTCCCTGTAATAGAAGAAAACCAATTAATTACCCTTCCATAGAAAAATTTTAACCATTCACCTACCTATACAGCGGATTCATAATAACAATATCGCGTATGGTCTTAATAACTTCTTGCGTCAAGGCCTTTATTTCTTCAGTCTGTTTGAAGTTATCATGTTTAACATTGACAACTTCAACCATTAAAACTGGCATTGGTTCGGAAGGAGCTTCTGGTTCTGTAGATGTTGTCGATTCGGTGCTGGGTTTTTCCTTATCCTCAGTTACAGTTTCAGCACCAGTACTACTGGCTTTAGTATCTTCAGGTGTTAAAGGAGTCTTCACGACATTAGCATCATATAATGTCTCTGTGGTTGAGGTAGTAGTAGTTTCTTCTGGTGGTACTTCACGTTTTTGCAGACGTCCTGTTCTTGCCTTCCTGGCCATTTTACGACGTTCAAGCTCGTTATTGGATTTGCTGCTGCCGGTACTACCAGTTTTTGCCGTTTCATCTGCTGGTATTTGCATTTTAATATTAAATAGTGGATAATGTATTGTTGTTGTTTTTTCTGAGTAGAAACAAGAAAGAAATGAATCGGAGAGATAGAAGACAAAAGACATATAAAATGCATATACTCCGATTTTGAAGGAGAATACATAATGAATGAAATGTTGGGAGAGCTGGAAGTGGGGAACAAATGTGGAGAGGACATTGAAAGCTTTGAGACCCTATATACAACACTTATAAAGGTCTTAAGTTCGGCTGGGCATTCTGCCTTGTATATGAGGTGCCTAAAACCAAAATACGCGCCAGTGAAAAATTGCAACTTTCTATACGGCTGCTTCCGAAATGAGCATGATTTCAAAGGATTTACTTAAATACTTGTCCTTCCGGAGAACTTCTGCAGATAGTAGACGAATGAAGTAACTTTTAAAGGTCTATTAATAACGTCATATATATGGAAAGCTTCCGAAGTTCTTGTGTAAATTCATAATCTTATGAAGGATTTCTGTATAGCTCCGATGACGGAGTGAAATTCATTCAGCGCTGCAACAACTACATCAGTATGAATACTAATTAGACTTGCTCGATAGGCAACTTGATCTTGAGGCTCCCTTTTATAACGTTGGAACTTCCTCTCATGCAGATCCTTCCTGACACGCTTGGGTGGGGTATTTTTACCCACATATGACAATGATTATCCCTGAATCACCCAAGCAGGTACTACAACGAAAGTATATTGCTATGCTGACGTAAGGGAAGGATGGGGAAGCAGCCTGTTGCAGTTTTTAGGGCGTCGTTCTGACAGGCCTGAATATGTCTCCATAACGTAGCATAGTATTCGCAGACTGGGGAGAAGCAATGCCAAAAAAAGTCTTCGCTGTTGGTGTTAAAAGTGAAATCAGAAGAGATCTTATACGACGCAGTACTCTTCGCTTCGCCCTATCAGTCTGGGAATGCTCGACAAACTGTTGGATAAAATAACTTGCACATCTCTTCGGATCAGTCACAGTTTCGTCGTTTAACGTGACTGTGGTCCTATCATCCTTCTAACCAGGGTTCGAGAGCGACCTCACCTTTGTCCACAGTTTACTCACACCGGTTCCGATGTTGACACTCTTCAGATGCTCCAACCATTTATTCCGCTTATGCTTTGCGACTAATATACTGACCTCCAATCTGAGTTTCCTGACCCTGGGATCTGCTGGTTTAGGTCGACGGAGCTCATAACGCTCATTTGGTACACCAACTGTCTCTGCTGGAAATTAGGTCTCATCTGGGGCATTCGACCAGCAGATATAAATCTAGCGGTTGCAGCTGCAATGATGTCCTGAAATTTCCTTTCTGGTACCTGTACACCAAAAGTAATAGAAAGTTTTCTGAAACGCTGATTGGTAAACTCTCTGAATCCTTGACGTTTGGCATTCCGATGGTTAAGGAAAGTATGGCGTTCAGAGATGATGAAATCGGGCAGTCTTTTGATGGAGACGATTATGTCGGGCTGCCAGTTGACGTAATTTATCTGACGGGGTGACACAATGGTTATGTCTGGCGAACAGTGACACTCTCCTCTTATTCAGTGGAAGACGTGGATCTATCAATTTACTCTGCCAGCACTGTTCACATCTGATCATTACCTAGGACGGAATCCCACAACTCATGGTGAGAATTGAAATCTCATAGTACCAGAAGGCTATTGCCCTCCAATAGCAAGTTAATGTTAGGCAAATAATACGGTTCACATCTGTTAATCGGTTGTATATACACGTTACATTCCATGTATGGGTCACTAGAGTGACGATCTGGTGCGATCCTTCATCAGAACTTTGTAACCATCAAGATAAAAGGTTGTGCAATGTTCGGTTCAAATCGGACATTCCTTTCGGCTGATATTGGATTTATAAATATTGAAAATGTTGACCATTTGTGGGGAGGTATCAGAAGGAGTGGACCAATGGGGCCCATTTTCCAACTTGATCTAGGCTTGGCAAAGATAATAGGTCGGGCCAAGTTTGGTTCAAATCGGATATTTCATTCGCCTGATATTGGATTTACAAATATTGAATATTTTGACCATTTTTAGGGGAGGTACCAGAAGGACTTGATCTAGGCTTGGTTAAGACAATAGGTTGTGCCAAGTTTGGTTCAAATTGTATAGCCCGTTCGCATGATATATTATAAAATATTTATTTCACCATTTTGTGGGTGAGGTACCAGAAGGATTGAAGGATTTAAAGGGGAATTCAAAAAATTCTGGAGTAGTTCAAATATTTTACACCTTAAGCCTTAATGATTTTAGCCTCAACAGGGCCTTAAAACAGATATAAATGAATTTCAATCTTTAGAAGGTCCTTTGAGGGGTTTGATCTCTTCCGATACAAAACTATTTCGAAATTAAAAACAAATCTATAGTCGTTTATAACACAATTTGGCAATCCTATATAAGAAACCCCTAGAAACTCTCTTAATTAAACATTTCTCTTGAAAATTCAAATCAAAGAGAGAAAATTCTTCCCCCTCTTTCTCCCTTCATCGAACAGCTGAGTTCCAATGTTTTCTTTTTTTTTCTCGGAGGGAAGATGACTAGATAATGAATGGATGAATTAAATTACATCTCAAATGAATTAATATTTCAAAATGTTTACCTTGTGGCACAAGTTCTTCCAGAATTTGCCCTGTTATCTTGATACGTCTGTGGGCCACAACAACCATACGCAACTTATCACCCAAATCTTGAAGTTCTTGAATTTGGGCAAAGGTACCCACTTTGTAGACATCATCCAGATTTTGTACAACTTCCGCTTCATTTGTGCTATCTTTTTTAAGGAAGACACCAACATAGGGTTGATTCAGAGTCACTTTACGTCTAATCAAATCAATTAATTGGGGATTGGTGATCTACAACAACAATTGAACACGAAGTTAATTGTCAACAAACTTTATATAAGCACCGCCAGCTGACTGGGAAGAAGAACTCTACTCACCTCCATAATTTTCATAAAACGAGGAAACACTGGATTACGATGTGTCGTCAGCAGTGGAACATGTGGCCACACCTCCGGCACCGCAACAGTTGCCGGTAATTTTTGATCTTTGTTGACAATAAAATCCTGAGCATCCAAGAGATCTTCATCTTCGCCCTGCTTGTTATTACTGCTGCAAAATGTTCTCGAACTTACTGCCCCCAATGCCGTACGCAATTGTTGTTGTTGCCGCCGCAGCTGAGCATTGAAATTATTTCTCGCAATCAACACCGCCGAGGAGTTGCGTGGAGAAGCCACTCGGAATGCCTGCAATTGGCTAATCTGGCGAACATTGAAGAGGCGCTGTTTTGTAACCAAACGAGACAACATTTCACTGGAACTTTTTCTTGATTCGAAACGCACAAAATTACGAACTAAAAATCAATCAAGTTGCTGATGCAATGTTCAATCTTTCTGGACAAAATTTTCGGCCAAAAAAATGCCCGTAGTACCGCTCTGCTTCTTTATCAGACTTCTTTACGCCGCAATTTCTCTTTACTATCTGAAAGAAGAATTGAAATGGAAAATTGACATTTCGATTATGTGATTTCGTAAGTGAAATGTCAATATTTTAAGAGAGAAAACAGTGGGGAAGAGAGTTGTTCTGACATCATGTGCATGGCCCTATTATAATGGCGTTATTTTTTCAATGAACATTTCGCCTGTGATTGCGGCGAATTCATTTACCGGTAAATATTTTAGCAATAACTGTTACAGAAAATGAATATATTTTAGAATATTTTAATATATTTGTTGATATTTTGATATTTATTTCTCAAATAATATACAGTTTAATTAACATTAAATAAATATTGATATTTTTAAATCGTTTTCGGTAAATAAAAATATTTACTTGAAGTCTAGGCTGTTTGTTTATGCTTTCTTATTGTGAATGAAAAATCACAATACTCGTTTGTGTTGTGGGCTTGTCATAGCTGTGTTCGTGTATTTTCCATACCATTTGATTGAGGTTATAATAATTGAGTTCGCAACGGAAATTCGATTTTTTTGATTATTAGTAATTAATGTTCAGTTCCCATATTGCAAGAATCTAATTTTTTTCGATGCCAAGGAAAAATGGTTATCGTTGTAAAAATGTTACATACATTTTTTCAATGAAAATGTAGAGTGAAATTTGCAGTGGGGTTAGAGAATAAATAAATTAGATCGATATAAAATACATATACTTACTTATAGCTTTGATCCCCATAGAGGGGCTGAAAAAAGAAGGCACGTGTATTCTACAGAAATGTGCGTCATAATGTTTTACTATAAGTCTCAGAATAGACTAAAACTCATAAATCAGCTTAAGGGAACCCCACCCATTCTCGATTTTAATTTTTCAAGAATTTCAATGGGCTGGTAAATCAATACCAATGCTTGTTAAGGTTTGTAACTTTGCACATATATATTTGAAGATTTAAAAGAGAAGAAAAATAATTTACAAAAAATTTTTGTTATTTTTTGTTGTTGTTTTTTGTAATTAATGAAAAGTCCTTATTTTTTATGGCGGGCATGATAACTCCTCACTGGAACATCGGAATCCGAAAATTCCAACGGTGTTAGAAAGAGTACATGTCTGGCTCTCGTATGAACTAGGATTATTGACTTCGCTCTAAAATTAACAAAATAGTGGACCTTTGAAAAAATATTCTTGGAAAATCGCCGATTTTTTACCAAAAACCAAGTTAAAAAATAAGGAAGATATTCACCGATTGGCTTTATCCTAGTTCATACGAGAGCTATACACTCCCAGAGAAACGTTGCAAAATTTTGAACCGATTGGATTATTAGTTTTTGAGTTATCGTGCCCGCCATTCGCAAAAAAATGTTTAGAGAAAAACGCGTTTAAAGTTTGAGAACCCCTTTAGCCGTCACTTGATGCTGACACAATAAATCGGCTATATCTTCAAGAGTTCTTGAGATTTTCACTTGAAATTTTGTAGGGACATTCTTTAATCAGTGTAGATTCGAATTATATCAACAAAAATTTTGACCCCGAGAATGGGGGGGGGGGGGGGGGTCCCCTTAAATGGTAAAAATTTAAAAAAAAACAGAAAATCTTTTTAGGGTTAAATCGTACTTATTACTAGTTTTTGCCTTCTTCTTTTTTAAGCCCCTCTTTCATAATCTGTTGGACTTTCCCGGTGATTTTTTTTGTGTTGCACAGTGTAATATACGCCTCTTGAATGAATTATTATTTTGGATGGGTACAAATGTACCACGGTTATTGATCTACGTAGGCAATAACTTTAAAAATTTATACAAATTATTGTTCTGTTCCTGTACTTTTTTAATAGTAAATCTATTAAAAGGGAAACATTTCAAAATTGCTCTCAGGGTTTTGAAATAATTTGAAAAGTTCGGGAACGCAAATCTAGTAAATATGCCAAAATTAGATGGCAATACTTCAAAATCAGCATAACAGCCAATCAGAAGTTTGCATTCCTGTTTACCATTTTTACTCGGACAAATTTTTCGAGTAAAAAGTTTACAAAGAGGATGCCATTTTGTTTTGTGTTCGGATAAAAAGTTGCAAAACTTGTAAAATTAGTAGATTCTTTTAGGTTCTGGAACGGAACTTTTAATAGTTTTGTTATTTCCATGGCCCAATAATAATGTCGTGCGATAATGCAAAATGATTTTACCCCATAGATCCAGCTGTTGTTGAAAATAAATGCCAAAAATGTTGCAAATTAAAAGAAAAAAAATATAAATGAAAATCTCCAAATTTTAAAGAGCTTGTTTAGTAATACTTTTTTAACATTTTTTTTACAAGAATTTGTGTAAAAATTTTTATGAATCGGTTTATTTTTACAAAATGTTTTTAACATATCACAGTACAACAACCGTTGTTTATTGTACAAATTCGTCCATGTGGCTACCTTACTGAGTATAACATAATTTCATCCGATCTGTCAAAATTATTTTAATTTTGAATTCATCGTCTGAAAACGTATACACAAAATTTGACAGTTTGGGGGATTTTCAACCAAATTTGCTTATAATATTCGCCTCCTACACGACCTTTTTAATGGACGTTGGTTATTTCGTTAGTTACACCTTGAAACAATTATTTTAGACCCAGTAGATGTGGCAATTCACTTCGAAATTCGAATTTTCTAGTTTATTAATAATTAATGTTCTAATAATAGTTATTATTTTATTTTCGATATCATAAACGAAACATTTTTATAGTAGTAACAATTTGTACATTCATGCAAGTTCTGGAACCGAGACAATTATATAATGATGAATGATAATTTTCGAATTTCTCTAAAGGTTCTATTTAGTATTAATATGCGACTCAATGTTTTACTTTAAGGCTATATTTTCTACGGCGGATGTTGACGTCTCGAGGCCATATCCAAAATCAGAAATAGCATTTTTCTATTGCATTTTCGTCAATACAAGAACGTTCGGTCTTATACATATATGTAATTTCAAACAATATTAAAGGATAATTTTTTTAAGACAAACTCAAAAACATTTTAAAGAAATTAATATAGCACTATCTGTATATGGCCGAATATGCCCACTTTAAAATGTCGAATCTACCCCGAAGGTACTTTTTATAGTTTTCATTTCATTTTTTCTTTCATTCTGCTAAAAACATTATTGGTCTGTTCCCGTACTGCAAGAATCTACTCGATTTTACTATTTTCTTCGACATCATAAAGGAAAATTCGTTATCGTAGTAAAAAGTAGATTCTTGCAGTACCGGAACAGACCATATATTTTTAATTATTTTTCTGAGAGTAAACATTGTAATTAACGGCCTAAACATTGTAATTAAATACCTACGATATGGAATGGAAATATTACGAAAACATCTGTAAAAATACAAAAAAAAAAAGTGAATCTAAATGAGATTTTAAACTTTGCGACATGATTTCCAATGAGAGCTTCAAATCGAAAACGTCAATGCTGAAGGTGTCCCGATGCCGTCGCCCTGTCGCTTACACAAAAAAAAATAAATAAATCATCATTTATGAACGATTCGATATTGAACGAGAACGATATTGAGATTTCACTCTTTTACTACTATTAATGAAGTACGGGAACAAAACATAGACTTTTCTATTGTGAATTAAATTGCACAATAATATTTCGCTTCTTCAAATACCTGGTGTAAAAGGTCACAAAAGTTTTGTTTTTCCAAAATTCAATTAATAGAATATATAGATTCTTGTAGGTTATCGAATTTTTATGACATTGAATAAAGAAAAATGTTCATGTATGTTTTTATAACAAAATAAATCCTTTTTGAGTGTCAGTAAATTGATATTTTTATTAAATATTTATGATATGAAATATATTTTGGCAAAATATATATTTCATTACTTTAATGTTGTATCATGTTCTGCAAAAAAATGCCTTAAAAAATCCATTTAGCAAAATGCTGTTTGATGTTTTTACTTAACGCCTAAAAGTATGCTATACATTATTGCATGCGTGGCTTATGCGTGTTAATGAAATGTTTACATTCAATGGATACAATTTCTGTATATTTAATAAAAATATTAATTTAGAATTATTATCTATCCATTTATATAAATTTATTTGATTTTTAAAACCATCTAAAGAAAATACTCTGATGACAGTATTTGTATGTCTTAAAAGACCTAGAATATATATCCTATATACAACATCTTCAATTTGGGAAGCGAGAAGGGAGACTTTTAAAGCCAATATAGAATGTAGAGAAGGATGAGGAAATTTTTATAAGAGATCAGAAGAAAGACATAATACAGGAAAGAAATCAAAATTAATGACCGACAACGTTTGTTTGTTTATGTTTATTCGGATTATTGTTTATTCGGATTATTTCCAATTTTGTTGACCCCATGAAAAAAATTTCTATGAAATCAACACCCGTTGGTTTCGGCAATTAGTAATAACAAACCCCGATTTAATTAATCTAAATTAATGAGCGAAGGCTATAGAAAGGTGTTAAGGGTTAAACAAATTCTAATCAGTTAATAATCCCAAAGATAGAGACATGTCTATATTATTTTTTGTGCTCTACTTGTCGAGGAGGTCCACACAGTCCATAGAGATTTCGTTGGAATATTATCATCAAACAGTCGGTGGATTTTTTGCTATGTGATTTTTTCTTTATTTCATACATAAAATGCATTTATGTGTATATGAAGAGATGTGTTCATTTCATTAATTAAATAGATTAAAATTTAATTGCTGTAGACAGTTGATCATCAAATGCTCTAATTAAAATCCTGTAAACCTAGCCATGCCGATTAAATGTGTGTGCAGTTGGAAGCGCTTGATAGTGATTATGTTATGTACATAAATATATGTGTGGATTTACATACATACAATTATAATCAATTTTGAAAGGTACCCTACAATATGCTAACTAGGACTTACAATAATTTTATATTTATTACTAGGATGTTGTTTCTCATGTTGGGCGCCATTTATTGATTTGTTCTGTGGATTTTATTTTTTGGAGGGATAATCAATTTTTTATGATGTATACCTTTCAATATGTAAACTACAACTTGCAATAAAATTATTTTTATATCCAACATCTGTTTCCATGTTGGGCGCCATTTATGGAATTCTTCTGTAGATTTATTTTTTTTTTTGAAAGATCAATTTTCTATGATGTATACAATATAATATGTTAATTAGACTTTACTAAAATGTAATATTTATGACTAGCGTTGTTCCCAATGTTGGGCGCCAATAGTATATCTTTTTTAATTTTTTTTTTTCGAAAATGCATACCTAACTTGCTGTAGTATGACCTGGTTAACATATTGTAGGACTAGGTCATACAATAGTTTTATAATTGGAACTAAAAGTTGTTTCCAACGTTGGGCGCCAATTATAGATTTGTTTAATTTTTTTTTTAATTCATTTTTATGATGGATACTCTCTAATATGTTAACTAGGACTAACAATAAATAATATTTATGGCCAACAACTGTTCCCAATGTTCGATTTGCACGACATTTGGCATAGAGTACTGATTTAAGTCTAGAATGATGCGTGTTAAGTTTCGTCAAAATCGGTTCAGATTTAGTTATAGCTCCCATATATAATTTCATCCGATTTTAGATAAATAGTGCACCAAAGTTCCTATATATCCTTCGATTTGCACGAAATTTGGCATAACGTACTGTATTAAGTCTAGAATGATGTGTATTAAGTTTCGTGAAAATCGGTTCAGATTTAGATATAGCTCCCATATATATTTTCGTACGATTTAAAATAAATGGTGCACCAAAATCCCTATCTTTCTTTCGATTTGCGCGAAATTTGGCATAGCGTACTGAATTAAATCTGGAATGAATGATGTGTGATAAGTTTCAAATTTTAATATTTGTGATTAACCACTGTTTGGGCGCCATTTATTAAATCCTTCCGTACGATTTTTAAACTTTTTTTATTTTTGTAAAATCAATTTTCTATGTTTGGTACCCAACAAGATAAAGGTTACCACTTCAAATTTAATTATAACAACAAGTGTGGTCTAACTGTTGGGCGCCATTTATTAAATTTTCTATAATGGATACCCATGGTAGTATTAATTACGGCTAATAATAATACTTTTAACTGTTGGGCGCCATTTTTAAGATTCTTCTACAGATTTCTATTTTGTTTAACTCTATCTGCTGGGCGCCATTTTTATATTCTTCTGCAAATTTTTATTTTTTCCAGTAAAAATCAATTTTTTATAGTACGTTTACATTTAACCGGATTTCGTCAACCCAGTGGGTTTCAATTGTCAATTCCTCTGCATATATGTCAAATAAATCCTCATAAAGTTGGTTAACCCGGTAAAAATTTCTAATGTATATGCCGTTTTATAATGGATACCTGTTAACTACAACAGTTGGGCGCCACTTTTTAAAATTCATTTGTAGGTCGATTTTAACTTTTTTATTTTTGAAAAAAATCTATATTCTTTATTCCCCAACATCCATCTCCACATTCCTATTCTAATATTCACCGGTATTTATGTGATATTTTTAGAAGCAAAAAAAAATCAATTATGCCATTGCCAATTAAAAAAAATTGTCCCTTGTTCCAAAATCTGCTCAGACTAATAAAAACCTTATCAGTTTTATTGGAATGGCAACATATATTCCCAAAAATATAAATACAATAATGAAGAATATGCAGAAGCGTTTGCATCATCCTGTGATCAGTCATTAAACCTGAAGCCACCGACCAGAGACACTCAAAACGGACATACAAACAAAAATAGACTCACAAAAAATCCAAGAACCTTTGGATAGAACATTACGAAAACGTGAATGTAATATTTTTTGTCATTCTTTTTTCATTCAATCTCGATTATGTCAGTCACTCAGAAATCAATGGCATTTGATATTTTTCTTATCAACCAAAAACACAATTATTTCTGATTGCCAAAATTTTATGACCTGCTAGGGGAGCGACAACAACTAGTAAAACATTCATAATGACAAATTAATGTTTGGCCATATTTTAAATTTAGTCGAAAAGATCATCAAAAATGTGTGTTTGCTTTTGCGATACGATAACTCAGGAGACATGTTAGGTCAAGTTCAGCTTTCTGTTGTTGTTCTTTTATTCTAAATTCTAAAAATGTGCATCTGTTTCAGGTTTTGGCGGGATTTGTTTTTTCTGCCAACAAACATATTCTCAAAAAAAAAAAAAAATGATCAGGGTGTAGAGAGAGAGAAAGAAAGACAGAAAGTATTATCTCCGGAATTCTATTAACAGTCTATTAACAGTCCCAACTCTGCTACAATTTAAGTCAACTGTGAAGATTCCGATCAAAAGTCTTTCGATGTCTTTGGTATTTAGATTCCCATCTCTGGCTGTTTATGAAGAACTCCACAACGTCATAATCTGCAAAGTATCATCGGATGTCTCCCATCTTTGGTCGTTAATTATACTTTTTGCTCACCGTTCCAATAAGCAATAAGGATATCTGGTCGATCTGGACATCTATATAGACGCTTACGTCTTATGTATATATCTTGTTCTCTTAGAATACTCCCAACTTTGTTCGCCAGCTACCAGCTTCACTTACTGGGCCTCAAAATTTTTTTCCAATTCTTGAGTATCTGCTCGTCTACTAAGACTTCAGTAACACGTTTCGCTCCCTGTTCCTCGTTTCGCTTCCTGAAGTATCTATAATGAAATCTATATATAGCCGTTTATAACACTCTCTGGTCTCTATGAACACTATATGGCATTGATAATCAATATTGTCGCTTCTCTGGCCCTTAACTATTATTTTTTGTTCCTCCAACCGCCATTAATTTTTCATCCTTTTAGTACCGATGAAGACATTCATAATACTCCCTAAGGCTAAAATTTCCTGTTGTTCACAAAAACGTTCATCTTTGCAGGTCTCTAAATAATGCAGTCTCTGATCCTCTGGCCCCCTATATATGCTTCTTCCCCTATTCATTTATAGAGACTCCCATAGAGTCTCTCGTCTATAGGAGCTTTCAGGCCTCGTCTATAAAAGCTGAACTTTCACATTCCGTCGTATACGGAAAATTTTCTTGAAGACCTCGTCTATGAACAACGGTCTTTCTAATCTATCGAAAGTGGATTCTAAGGTGTTTTCTATAAAAGACGGCCTTTCAGGCTA
Source organism: Musca vetustissima (assembly GCF_032173495.1). Lineage (NCBI taxonomy): Eukaryota > Metazoa > Arthropoda > Insecta > Diptera > Muscidae > Musca > Musca vetustissima. Next base: position 48,277 of record NW_026887036.1, on the reverse strand, counting down.
TAGAAGATGGGCTTTCCATCCTCATCGTCTATAGAAGGACGGAATTTCAGGCCTCTGTCTATAGAATGATGGCCTTTCAGATTTAGGTTATAGAAACCGACTTTTCGGACCACATCTATATATGATTTTTCAGGCCTCGTCAGTAGAATATGGCCAATCAGTAGAAACGGCCATAGATTCTCCAAATTTTTTCGAGATAGTTTATAGAAGTCAGGAAATCTTTCGAAGTTCGTATTTATAAGTCTTCGGCCACCTTAAAAGTCCGCATGACTTGCTGGATTTCAGCAGAGAAGAATATCTGGCAATTATCCTGAGCTGTAAAGCTAAACAAATATTTGAAGAATATTTTCTCCAGGGGAAGAACTTCTGACCCTAGTTTTATAAGGTTTTTGTTTTCAATTGATCTATGGAAGACTAACTTACCCTCAATTCATATATAAAAGTTCTCCTAGACCTCAATTTTTTTATAGAACACACGGGTAATTTGTTTCGATATGGAAGACTCTATGGCCCACATGTTATCTATAGGCGAGTCTCTGGCCTCCAGCTTGTCTATGGAAGACTGAAGGGGCTTCCGCTTGTCAATGGAAGACTGTTGGCATTCTGATTTTTTTTGGAAGAACCTCTGCCCTTCAGATCATCTATAAAAACCTTCTGAACCTATGATAGGATGTACAATTCTCCTTATACCTTATCCAGAAATTTTCAAAGACCTGAGCCTCTATTCATCTATAGAATACCTCAGCTTGCCTATAGAGGGCTCACGGGACCTCGGCTTGACTACAGAAGACTCTCTGACCCTCAGATCGCGTAAAGACATCTTACTGGCCTTTCGATAGTTTTGGAAGACACTCTACCCCTCCGATTATCTATAAAAACTTTCTGGTCTTAAATACTTCCTATACCTTCTGACCCTTCGGGACTTAAATACTCCCTATACCTTCTGACCCATCTAAACCTCAATAGAAGCCTTTAATTTGCTTCAGAGGTTTCCATGGCCCTTAGCTTTTATAGGCGAGTCTCTGGCCTCCAGCTTGTCTATGGAAGACTGAAGGGGTTCAGCTTGTCAATGGAAGACTGTTGGCATTCTGATTTTTTTGGAAGAACCTCTGCCCTTCAGATCATCTATAAAAACCTTCTGAACCTATGATAGGATGTACAATTCTCCTTAGATCTTATCCAGAAATTTTCAAAGACCTGAGCCTCTATTCATCTATAGAATACCTCAGCTTGCCTATAGAGGGCTCACGGGACCTCGGCTTGACTACAGAAGACTCTTTGACCCTGAGATCGCGTAAAGATATCTTACTGGCCTTTCGATAGTTTTGGAAGACACTCTACCCCTCCGATTATCTATAAAAACCTTCTGGACTTAAATACTCCCTATACCTTCTGACCCTTCGGGACTTAAATACTCCCTATACCTTCTGACCCATCTAAACCTCAATAGAAGCCTTTAATTTGGATATAGAAAGCTACCTGTCCATCAGCTTTAGAGGTTTCCATGGCCCTTAGCTTCCTTGAGTAGGAGTCACTGGACCTTGTCTATAGAAGACTTTGTGGTCCTAAGTTCGCGTACTCTCAAACCTTCTGATTGTTTTGGAAGGCATTATTCCCTTCTGTTCATCTACAGAAGGCTTCTTAAAATCGGATATAGAAGGCTCCCTTGACCGTGCGATTTCACTGACTTCTAAGAGCATCAATTCCTCCAAAGGGTACATCCCGACTCAATTTCCTCTCCGACCATTCAGGACCTCTAGAGATCACTTCTTAGCTTTCATGCACCCTAGTACTTCCATAGTAGATACACTAACCCCTTTGGTTTCTCAATAAAGGACTTCCTTTAGAAACAATTTCCATGTATACAATTTTTCTTCCCACCCAGCCCATTGTGCAAGTGGATCTATGACAGGTGAAACATTTTTTGTTTATTTTTTTCCATTCCGCCAAAGAAAGTCAAATACGACAAACAGTCTTATCCAGTTTTGTTTTTGTTTCATTGGAACAAGAATACGTTAATTGAATACAGAACAGAACATAATCACAGCCGCGGAGCGTGTACGGTGCCATAAATGCTACCACTAGCCAAGCGATTATTGTTGTGGTTCTTTTGGATCGTGCAATGCAAAATGATAATGAGTGGGTCGGGAGTGTGGTTCGTCTGGTTGTTTTTTATTGCATTGTATTTGTATTCACTTAACAATCTGCAATCAATTGTAGCCGGTCCGACGCCCCTTCCCCTCGCCCCACTCGCTCGAACCATAACAAATCGTTTGAAAGAGAGTAAGACCCTTTTGATATTTAGAGCAATGAGCTCGGACAGCAACACCAACAACAATAAAATACGCATAGTATTGATAATATACGGAAAACAGCATAGCTTTAGTAAAAGTTCGAAGCATTCTGAGATGTCATAACGTTCGGGTACCTTGAATCAAACGGTTGGATTTTCGAAAATTGAAAAAATAAATGAAGTAAAAAAATAATTAAAAGATTCAAAAATAACTACCAAAGAATACGAAGTGAAAGAAAGAAATTCCAAAACAAAGTGTAACCAAAATGTTGTCGCACAATGGTACTGCCACGAATGGCCACTTTAACAAAAGTGCACCAATTAAGCCATCAAAAAATACCAATGCCGGGAAACAACAACAACAGCAGCAGTCACCTAAAGAGGTGTCCGAGATACGTCTTAATTTAGCCAACGATTGGAAAGTTTTAAATTCCATCCATCAAATGTTGCTGGATGAGAAGGCATTTTGTGCCGATCCCAAGGAATGGCATGAGAAAATTGTGGATTTTGTCCAGCCGGAAGAATTGAAGGTAAGGTTTTACAGTGGGCAGAATGAGGGTGTAACAGACCATTACTCAGACCTCACAGCGGAATTAAGTGACCTCTTCCACAAATATTTTCCTAAGGACTATAAAATAACATTTCAAACTTTAGTTATTTATGTAAGCGTCATTTTCATGTGTAAGACTTCATTCTATGTGTTTCCGCTCAATGAAAGAACTACTCAGTAATGTATTCTGAATAATTCATCAAAAGAAAGTTCCCGCAAATCTCAACTCTATCCTGAGGAAAACAGCTCTTCTAAGAAAATGATCGTAATTCAACCAAAACATAATAGTTACTTATTACAAGCGTCTTTTGAAGCGCAAAACGTCATATAATATATTTCAATCCAAAGAACAGAATAAAGTAAACGCATTTCTAAGTGTTTTTCCCAAAGAGCTCTAGGTCCCAACTTGGTAAAATATCCCGAATAAATAGCTTACTAAAATTATTTGAAGTAATTGGGGTATTTATTTAATGAAGCGTCATTTTCAAGCATAAGACTTCATCATACATGTTTCCGCTCAATGAACGATCTACTCATAGAAGTATTTTGACGAATTCATCCAAACAAAGCCCCCTCAAATTTCAGCTCCTTCCTGGAGAAAATACCTTTTCAAATAAAATTATCGTAATTTAACCAAAACATAATGGTTACTTATTACAAGCGTCATTTTGAAGCGCAAAACGTCATTTAATGTATTTCAATCCAAAGAACAGATTAAAGTGAACACATTTCTAAGTAATTTTCCCAAACAGCTCTAGGACCCAACTCGACTCGATATTGGTAAAATATCCCGAATAAATATCTTACTAAGATTATTTGAAGTAATTGGAGTGTTTACTTAATGAAGCGTCATTTTCAAGCGTAAGACTTCGTTCTATCTGTTTCCACTCAATGAACGATCTACTCAGAGAAGTATTCCGGACAATTCATCCAAATAAGCTCCCCTCAAATCTCAACTCGTTCTAGGAGAAAAAAACTCTTAAAAATTCGTTTCCACTAATTTCCCCTAATCAAAATGGTTACTTATTTAATGCTTCATTTTGAAGCGCAAAACGCCATTTAATGTGTTTCATTTGCGAGAATAGAATAAAGTCCACCTATTTTCGCGTATTTTTCTCAAAGAACACTAGTTCCCAACTCCAAAAATTGGGAAAATCTTCCACTCAAATACTGTACAAAATAATTTGCAGTAGGAGCCCTTTAAATATATAGTTATTTACACAAAGCGGGTTTTTGAAGCGTATAACTTAAGTGTATGTGTTTGACCACAGAAAGAGAAATAATGTAGATCCATTACTGCTGATTTCTTGCACTAAGCTCAAGGATCTAACTCCATGTAAAATTAAGAAAATCTCCTCATTCAAATAATCGAAAAGTATTTTAAATTCTAGTAATTATAAGTGTAACTTATTATTGCGCCATTTTCAAGCGTAAGACCTCATTCTATACATTTCCACTCAATGAAAGGGCTACTCAGATATGTATTTCGGACAATTCATCCCAATAAGGTCCCACTAAATATCAACTCCTTCATGGAGAAAAGAGCTCTTCAAATAAAATTATCCGAACCTAATCAAAACATAATGGTTACTTATTCAAAGCGTCATTTTGAAGCGCAAAACGTCATTTTGAAACGCAAAACGTCATTTAACGTAATTCATCTCAGAGAGCAGAATAAAGTCCACCTAATTCTGTGTAATATTCCCAAAGTACTCGGAGACCCAACTCCACCCGATATTCCCAAAATCCCCACACAAATGATATACAAAGTAATTTGCCTTAATTCGAATGTTTATTTAATGAAGCGTAAATATCAAGCGTAAGACTTCATTCTAATTGTTCCAACTCAATGAAAGGACTACTCAGGAATGTGTTCCGGACAATTCATCCAAATAAGGTTCCCCTAAATATCAACTGCTTCCTGGAGAAAACTGCTCTTCAAAGAAAATGATTGCAATTTAACCAAAACATAATGGTTACTTATTCAAAGCGTCATTTTGAAGCGAAAAACGTCATTTAATGTGTTTCATCTCAAAGAGCAGAATAAAGTCCAACTAATTCTCTGTAATATTCCCAAAGAACTCTAGAACCCATCTCTACTTGATATTGACAAAATCTCCCACACAAATAATATACAAAGTTAATTGGCGTAATTCGAAAGTTTCTTTAATGAAGCGTGATTTTCGAGCGTAAAACTTCCTTCGATGTGTTTCCGCTCAATGAACGAACTACTCAAAGAAGTATTTTGAAGAGTTCATCCAAACAAAGACCCCTCAAATATCAAATTATTCCTTGTTAAAACAGCTCTTCAAATAAAATTTTGAAACTTAACAGAAACATAATGGTTACTTATTTCAAGCGTCATTTTGAAGCGCAAAACGTCATTTAATGTATTTCATCTCAGAGAACAGAATAGAGTCCACCTAATTCTGTGTAATATTTTCAAAGAACTCTAGGATCTAAATATCAAGCCCTTCTTGGAGAAAAAAAGCTCTTAAAAATCCGTTTCTTGTAATTTCCCCTTAACAGAATGGTTACTTACTTCAAGCGTCGTTTTGAAGCGTAAGACTTCGTTTTATGTGTTTCAACGCAGAGAGAAAAATAAAGTGCACCTATTTCTGTGTATTTTTCCCAAAGAGTATTAGGGCCCAACTCAAGTCGATATTGGCGAAATCTTCTCCACAAACAATGTTAAAAATAATTTACAGTAAGTGGCCTTATACTAAATGGTTACTCATTTTACGCATCGTTTTGAAGCTTAAGATGTTGTCGTATGTGTTTCTCCTCGTAGAGCAGAATAATGTCCACATATTTCTGCGCATTTTCCCCGCGAAATTCAATGACCTAGATCAATTCGATGTTGATAAAAAACTCATATTTAAGCAATCGACAAAAGATGCTTTAAATGTTAGTAACTAGAGTGGTTACTTACTTGGAGCGTTATTTTTAAGCGTAAGACCTATTTCTATTTGTTTCAACCTAGTGAGAGTATTATTCTGAGATACTTTCTGAATAACTCTTTCAAACAATTTGCTCTTCTATCTCAATTACTTTTCGGAGAAAACTTCCTATCAATACAAAGTATCCAAATTTCCCTTAAACGAACTGGTTATTACAATTCCCCTTAAACGTACTGGTTACTTATTCAAAGCGTTATTTTGAGGCGCAAAACGTCACTTTATGTGTTTTACCTTAAAGAGCCGAATGAAGTCCAACTATTTCTAGATATTTTTCCCAAAGAACTATATGACAAAAATCTACTTGATATTAGCAAAAACTTTCGTTGAAAAGGTGCACAAAAATGTTGATTTGATGTAGGTAGACAGGTAACTTATTTAAAACGTCTTTTTGAAGCGTAAGACTTGATTCTACATAGTTCATTGCAGATAACGGAATAAAGTGAAGACGTTTCTGAGTATAATTCCCAAAGGACTAATTTATACTCCTTCTTTATGAAAATCCTCATTTAAAGGCAATGATGAGATATTTTTGTAATTTCACTAAACCAGAATGGCAACTTCATTGGAGCGGCGATTTGAAGCGTAAGACTGCATTTTATGGGCTTCATGTCTGAGTGGAGAATAAAGATAATCCTTTTCTGAGTATTTTATCCATAGGACAAAAGCGCATATCTGTACTCCTTTTTAATGAAAATCCCCATTCAAAAGAAAAATCAAAGCAGTTTTGTAATTTCACGTAAACATAATGGTTACTTTAATGGAGTGGCATTTTGAAGCGTAAAAATTCATTCTACGAGTTTTATCCGTGAGAGTTAGATGAAGGTAATCCATTTCTGAGTATTTTGTCTAAAGGACATTAGCTTCTAACTCTAATCATTGACTTTGAAAATTCCTATTTAGGAATAATGTCGAAAGATTTTTGTAGATACAATTAAACAGAATGGTTACTTCATTTAGGCGCCGTTTCCAAACGTAAGGCATCATTCTACGCTTTGGAAGTCTGAGAGGGGAATGAAGGTAACACATTTTTGAGTATTTTACCCAAGTATCAATAAAAGTCAACACAACTCTACGAAGGCGAAAAATCACATTCAAAAACCATGTTGAGATCTCTTTGCAATTCCCATGAAACCGAATACATAGTTACTTCTTTGAAGCGCCATTTAAAGCGTGAGATTTCTCTTTATGGGTTCCTTGTCCGAGAGTGGAATGAAGAAAACGTATTTTTGAGTACTTTTTCCAACAGAATATATAACCTATCACTACTTCTTGCTTGGGAAATATATTCTATTAATAATAATCCCGAAGGAATTGCCTAATTTTTTCTTAACAAAATGGTTACTTAATTGGAACGCCTTTTTGAAGTCCAATACTTTATTTTATGAATTTCTCGCCTGAGGATAGAATAAATATAATTAGTTTCAGAGTAGAAATTACGCTTGTGGGTTATATCACCTGAATCTACTCCTTTTTAAAGAACTGTCCCATTACAAATATTGCCGATCGAATTTCCCAATATGCCCAAACGAGAATGGTTACTTAATTGGAGCGCCTTTAGTAAGCGGAAGACTTCATTTTATGGGGTTGTTCTCCAAATATGGAGTAAAGCCAACTAGTTTTCGAGTATTTTCTCCAAAGGACTAGAATGACTATATGTACTCCTTGTCAGAAAAAATCATCCATTAAAAGTAATGCCGAACGAATTTCCTTATTTGTTCTTAATAGAATGGTTACTTCATTGGATCGCCTTTGACAAGCGCAAGACTTCATCCTGTGGGGTTCTTCTCCGAGGACGGAATGAACACAACTCACTTCCGTATATTTTCTCCAAAGGAATGTATCATCTATCTTTAATCCTTGTTTAAAAAAATTTTCATTAAAAATAATGTTAAAGGAAATTCCCAATCTGTCTTAAACATAATGATTACTTAATTGGAGCGCTTTTTTTCAAGCGCCAGACTTCAGTTTATGGGATACTTCTCTGAGGACAGAATAAAGCCAACTATGTTTCGAGTATTTTCTGCAAAGGACTATAGTATCTACCTCTACTCCTAGTTATGGAAATGTTACACTGGAAATAAATCCGAAAGAATTTCCTGATTTCTCTTAAACATAATTGTTACTTAATTGGAGCGCCTTTGACAAGCTCAAGACTTCATTTTATGGGGTTCTTCTTCAAAGACGGAATGAAGACAAATCATTTCTGTGTATTTTCTCCAAAGGAATATATTACCTATCTCTAATTTTAGGTCGAAAAAATGTACCATAAAAAATGTCCAAACTATTTCGTAATTTGCCGCAAACTGCATGGTTACTTAATTGGAACGCCTTTGGCAAGTGCAAGACTTCATTTTATGGGGTTCTACTCCGAGGACGGAATAAAGCCAACACATTTCCGAGTATTTTAACCACAGGACTATAGTATCTATCTCTACTCAATATCAAGGAAATGTTACATTGTAAATTATGAGAGAGTTACCTAATTTGTCCATAACAGAATGGTTATCTAATTGGAACGCCTTTTTGAAGTCCAATACTTTACTCTATGGGTTCCTTATGTGAGGATGGAATAAAGCCTTTTTATTTCCGAACATTTTCTCCAAAGGACTTTAGCGCTTATCTCCAATGCTTGTATCATAAAATCTCCATTTAAGACCATTGTTGAAATTATTTTGTAATTTCCCGTTAACATACTGATTACTTAATTGGAACGCCTTTCAAGGCGTAACGATACTTTTTGGATGTTTAAAGTGTGAGAGTAGATTAAAGGAAAATATTAAAAATATGTTTCTTCCACGTATCTGTAGGGCCAATATCGGTTCCTATTTAATGAAAAATCACCTTTAACAATTATCCAAAATTTGCTGTAACATAAAAAAGGTTATTGAGTTGATGCATCACATAGAGGGCTTAGACCTCGAGTAAACTCTGCTTAACATCTCATAGTGAATTTTCTTTTCTCGAAGCATCGTATGCTCGATTTACTTTGAAGAAAAGTTTCCACTGACCAACATTTAATAGTTCGATTGTTGTCCATCTATCTAGAGAATTTTTATTGATTATTTCATAGGCCTAGCAGATGTCCATTGAACTGTTGTCATGGTTGATTTACTGGCAACAGCTGATAAGAAGCGTTGTGGGAAATGTATTTCATAATTGAAAATCTATAGGGGATTTTCCAATAATAACAATGATGAATGGAAGTTTCCGAAGGGTGGAAGAGCTATTGGTGGGAATTTCGAGAATTTTTAAAGTAGATTTTCTAAAGGGGTACCCCAGTTATACCGCATGGATTTTTAAAGTAGATAGGCTTGTTTTTTGGAAGTAGATTTTCTCAGGGAGTATCACAGATACAAGGCGTGAATATTGAAAGTAGATTTTCTCAAGATATACCGCAGCTATAAGGGGTGTTTTATGTAGATTTTCTCAAGGTTTTGTAGAGCTCTGGGCGTGGATTTTTAAAGTAGATTTTCTCAAGGATTGTAAGAGCTCTAGGCGTGGATTTTTAAAGTAGATATTCTCAAGGATTGGAAGAGCTCTAGGCGTGGATTTTTAAAGTAGATTTTCTCAAGGATTGGAAGAGCTCTAGGCGTGGATTTTTAAAGTAGATTTTCTCAAGGATTAGAAGAGCTCTAGGCGTGGATTTTTAAAGTAGATTTTCTCAAGGATTAGAAGAGCTCTAGGCGTGGATTTTTAAAGTAGATTTTCTCAAGGATTTGAAGAGCTCTAGGCGTGGATTTTTAAAGTAGATTTTTCTCAAGGATTTGAAGAGCTCTAGGCGTGGCTTTTAAAGTAGATTTTTCTCAAGGATCCCAAGCAATTCAATTCAATTAGCTGGCTTGTTTACAGAACGGTTGTTCCATAAGCCGAGCTTAAAAATTATTTCCAAGCGTGTCGGTCTTGTGCGCAAGTCCACCAATTTGGAAGACCGCGTTCCAAGATGTTGTTTTCTACTTGGTCTTTCCATCTAATTCGTGGCCTTCCCCTTCTACGGGAACCATCAGTAGGCTCACTTTTATATGCCTTTTGAGCTGGGGCATTTTCATTCATCCGCACAACATGGCCTAGCCACCGTAGTCGCTGCAGCTCAATACGACTGACTATGTCGATGTCCGCGTATGAATTGTAAAGCTCGTGGTTCATTCGACGCCGATATTCACCGTCGACGATGACGGCCCGTAGATCTTTCGGAGAATTTTTCTCTCAAACACCCCAAGAGCTGCCTCATCTGCTTGCGCAAATACCCATGCTTCTGATCCATATAATAGCACGGGTAGTATCAGCGTCTTGTAAAGTGTGTGTTTGGTCTGGCGGGAGGTGGCCTTGTTTCTAAACTGCTTACTTAGACCATAGTAGCATCTGTTGGCCATCACAATCCTTCTCCGAATTTCTAAACTGATGTCATTCGTTTTATTTATGGCGGTACCAAGGTATATAAAGTCTTTAACTACCTCGAAGATGTAGTTCTCAAGTTCCACAGTTGGTCCTAGTCTACTGGACGTCTTGCGCGTTGATACCATCAGCTTGGTCTTCTCGCCGTTTACTGCCAGACCCACTTTGGCAGACTCCTTTTCAATTTGTTCAAAGGTGGCTGCTACCGCTCGCAATGTTCGACCCATTATATCGATGTCATCGGCGTAGGCGAGTAACATGTGTTGTTTGGTGTACAGAGTGCCATTTCTGTTCACCTTTGTGTCTCGTATGACCTTTTCCAGTAGGATGTTAAAAAGATCACACGACAAACTATCACCTTGTCTGAATCCTCGTTCGGTATTGAAGGGCTCCGAGAGGTCCTTTCCTACTTTAACTGCCGACCTTGTGCCACTTAAAGTTATCCTGCATAGCCGTATTAATTTTGCAGGAATGCCGAACGCAGACATGCTTTAAGGATCCCAAGCAGGATCCCATATATAAGGCGTGGATTTTTAAAGTAGATTTTCTTAAGGATCCCAAGCAGGATTCCATATATAAGGCGTGGATTTTTAGAGTCGATTTTCTTAAGGATCCCATATATAAAGCGTGGATTTTTTAAGTAGATTTTCTTAAGGATCCCAAGCAGGATTCCATATATAAGGCGTGGATTTTTAAAGTAGATTTTCTTAAGGATCCCAAGCAGGATCAAATATATAAGGCGTGGATTTTTAAAATAGATTTTCTTAAGGATCCCAAGCAGGATCCCATATATAAGGCGTGGATTTTTAAAATAGATTTTCTTAAGGATCCCAAGCAGGATCCCATATATAAGGCGTGGATTTTTAAAATAGATTTTCTTAAGGATCCCAAGCAGGATCCCATATATAAGTCGTGGATTTTTAAAGTAGATTTTCTCAAGGATTTGAAGAGCTCTAGGCGTGGATTTTTAAAGTAGATTTTTATATTTTTATTTCACTTTCAACAAAATGGCGCCCAACGTTAGTACCATGTAGGTTCCCACATCATTGCAAGGTTTTTTATTTTATTATTAAGTGAAAATGCCCAAGCGATGTTTGTTGTTTTTTCTCTTTTTCCATCTGAATGCACTCCATGTGAAAATCTTCGAATACCGAAAACAAAAAACGCCGACCCATTGGAAAGTTGTGTCTTTGCCACATCACTCTAAATCATGTCCGAACTAATCAAGCAAATGGTGATTTATAGCAGGCGTTATATTTTGGACTTGTATTTCAGTATTTATGGCCTGGCGAATCTGATAAGCGTTGTCGGCGGTGCCATTACCATTTGCGTTGACAAACAAATGATGAATTGCTCGAAATAATGGCTTTCTTTTGCTGTTCCGACCGCCACCCCCGCAATAACAGTGGGGAGTGTTTTCTCTCTCTTCAGACAATGAAAATTATGACATTTCGAAGTTCACAACTTTGTCGCCGAAATGGAAACTGAGCAAAAAAAATGGACAAGACACTTGTTGAGATGACAAGACAACAACAACAACTGCGACGACTTCAAACTAAGGAAAAAATAGGTGCAGTGCCTAAGTTATGGCTTGATTTTAGTACAGAGTTTGTTCGTAGCACAATGCCGACAATGGGGGGGAGATGGTGACGATGATGACGCTGACATTGGAAAATGCGATGACAAACTTAGTAAAACTCCAAAACAAAAAGTATAACCCAAAACGGCTGACACCCGACATGAATCCACAGCTACTAGCATACCAGCGAACAGACAATTGCAACTGCCACAACTTCTGTTGCAACTCCAACTATGGCCAGTCATCGGTTGGCTGGCTGACTGCCTGCCTGCCTCCATGGCTGGCAGTTCGTTTGCTTGTAACTGACATGTTGACAAAACATTTGCCCGGCTGCTGCAGATGATGATTGGTCACACGGCCTCAGACAAAGGCGGGCAACCACAGCGGACTTTATGATCACATTCTCGCGCGCACACTCGCCGTTATTTCAAGTGAAAACGCCCGCGAAAAGAAAACAATTTTTCCACAAAGCCGCAGTCAAACTTGACACACATTTCTAATTGCAAATCCATGACAAGTTACTACACCGACAGCAAAAACAACTTCGAGCGCCAAAACATGGCTTTAAGCGCACGCTTAGCCGCCTAATATTAAAAGCTTAAAATCTGAATCTTGGTAGAAATGAAAGGCAGGGTGACATATTCCCCCAAACGTGGGCTGTAAAAAATATAAACAGCTGTGTCACCTCGCGACAGATTATAGGCGAAATGTTTGTAAACAAAAGCAAATGGAAATCGAAGTCATATAGCCTAGGGAGGCCTTGAGAAAATATACTTCAAAAATCCAGACCTTACAGGTTGGATACTCCTAGAGGAAATCTACCTTCATAATCCACACCTTATAACTGGGTACCGTCTGAGAAAATCTACTCTAAGGCGTGGATTTTTAAAAGAAGATTTTTTCAAGGCTAGCCTAAGGCGTGGATTTTTAAAAGAATATTTTTCGAAGGCTAGCCTAAGGCGTGGATTTCTAAAAGAAGATTTTTTCAAGGCTAGCCTAAGGCGTGGATTTTTAAAAGAAGATTTTTTCAAGGCTAGCCTAAGGCGTGGATTTTTAAAAGAAGATTTTTTCAAGGCTAGCCTAAGGCGTGGATTTTTAAAAGAAGATTTTTTCAAGGCTAGCCTAAGGCGTGGATTTTTAAAAGAAGATTTTTTCAAGGCTAGCCTAAGGCGTGGATTTTTAAAAGAAGATTTTTTCAAGGCTAGCCTAAGGCGTGGATTTTTAAAAGAAGATTTTTTCAAGGCTAGCCTAAGGCGTGGATTTTTAAAAGAAGATTTTTCAAGGCTAGCCTAAGGCGTTGAATTTTAAAAGTAGATTTTTTAAAGGCTAGCCTAAGGCGTGGATTTTTAAAAGAATATTTTTCTAATTTTTTTCAAAGTCTCCAATAGGCGTGGATTTTTAAAAGATTTTTATATTTTTCGAAGGCTAGCCTAAGGCGTGGATTTTTAAAAGAATATTTTTTCGAAGGCTAGCCTAAGGCGTGGATTTTTAAAAGAATATTTTCAAGGCTAGCCTAAGGCGTGGATTTTTAAAAGAATTCAAGGCTAGCCTAAGGCGTGGATTTTTAAAAGAATATTTTTCGAAGGCTAGCCTAAGGCGTGGATTTTTAAAAGAATATTTTTCGAAGGCTAGCCTAAGGCGTGGATTTTTAAAAGAATATTTTTCGAAGGCTAGCCTAAGGCGTGGATTTTTAAAAGAATATTTTTCGAAGGCTAGCCTAAGGCGTGGATTTTTAAAAGAATATTTTTCGAAGGCTAGCCTAAGGCGTGGATTTTTAAAAGAATATTTTTCGAAGGCTAGCCTAAGGCGTGGATTTTTAAAAGAATATTTTTCGAAGGCTAGCCTAAGGCGTGGATTTTTAAAAGAATATTTTTCGAAGGCTAGCCTAAGGCGTGGATTTTTAAAAGAATATTTTTTCAAGGCTAGCCTAAGGCGTGGATTTTTAAAAGAATATTTTTCGAAGGCTAGCCTAAGGCGTGGATTTTTAAAAGAATATTTTTCGAAGGCTAGCCTAAGGCGTGGATTTTTAAAAGAATATTTTTCGAAGGCTAGCCTAAGGCGTGGATTTTTAAAAGAATATTTTTCGAAGGCTAGCCTAAGGCGTGGATTTTTAAAAGAATATTTTTCGAAGGCTAGCCTAAGGCGTGGATTTTTAAAAGAATATTTTTCGAAGGCTAGCCTAAGGCGTGGATTTTTAAAAGAATATTTTTCTAAAGGCGTGGATTTTTAAAAGAAGATTTTTTTTTAAAAGAAGGCTAGCCTAAGGCGTGGATTTTTAAAAGAATATTTTTCGAAGGCTAGCCTAAGGCGTGGATTTTTAAAAGAATATTTTTTCAAGGCTAGCCTAAGGCGTGGATTTTTAAAAGAAGATTTTTTCAAGGCTAGCCTAAGGCGTGGATTTTTAAAAGAAGATTTTTTCAAGGCTAGCCTAAGGCGTGGATTTTTAAAAGAAGATTTTTTCAAGGCTAGCCTAAGGCGTGGATTTTTAAAAGAAGATTTTTTCAAGGCTAGCCTAAGGCGTGGATTTTTAAAAGAAGATTTTTTCAAGGCTAGCCTAAGGCGTGGATTTTTAAAAGAAGATTTTTTCAAGGCTAGCCTAAGGCGTGGATTTTTAAAAGAAGATTTTTTCAAGGCTAGCCTAAGGCGTGGATTTTTAAAAGAAGATTTTTTCAAGGCTAGCCTAAGGCGTGGATTTTTAAAAGAAGATTTTTTCAAGGCTAGCCTAAGGCGTGGATTTTTAAAAGAAGATTTTTTCAAGGCTAGCCTAAGGCGTGGATTTTTAAAAGAAGATTTTTCAAGGCTAGCCTAAGGCGTGGATTTTTAAAAGAAGATTTTTTCAAGGCTAGCCTAAGGCGTGGATTTTTAAAAGAAGATTTTTTCAAGGCTAACCTAAGGCGTGGATTTTTAAAAGAAGATTTTTTTCAAGGCTAACCTAAGGCGTGGATTTTTAAAAGAAGATTTTTTCAAGGCTAGCCTAAGGCGTGGATTTTTAAAAGAAGATTTTTTCAAGGCTAGCCTAAGGCGTGGATTTTTAAAAGAAGATTTTTTCAAGGCTAGCCTAAGGCGTGGATTTTTAAAAGAATAGTTTTTCAAGGCTAGCCTAAGGCGTGGATTTTTAAAAGAATAGTTTTTCAAGGCTAGCCTAAGGCGTGGATTTTTAAAAGAATAGTTTTTCAAGGCTAGCCTAAGGCGTGGATTTTTAAAAGAATAGTTTTTCAAGGCTAGCCTAAGGCGTGGATTTTTAAAAGAATATTTTTTTTCAAGTAGCCTGAATTTTTTTATTTTTTTTTTACTTTTTTCATTTTTTTTTACTTTTTTCCCCTACTTTTAGAATTTAATCGATTTAAAAATCGAGGAGAATCAAAACCACACCCTTGAGGAAATACAAAAAATCTGCCAGCAGGTGATACGCTATTCGGTGAAAACCAGTCATGGTCGTTTCCACAATCAGTTATTTGGACAAATGGATCCATATGGCTTGGCGGGCAGTTGGATCACGGAGGCCCTCAACACAAGTGCGTAAGTTTGCCAAAAAAAGAACAGGACGAAGATGGAAAGTCTCCTGGGGAGATGAGCCGACCACACCCAACCAATGACATGTTTTCCCCTCTCTCTCTCCTCCTTGCCTTTTTCAGATACACATTTGAAGTGGCGCCAGTCTTTAGCCTGATCGAAACCGAAATTGTGCGCAAAGTTTGTGAGCTGTGCGGCTATGGTCAAGGTGATGGCATTTTTTCGCCTGGCGGATCAATTTCAAATATGTGAGTATCGGATGTTTTGAAACAGAAAAAAAATAAAAATAAAAACAAATTTTGCGAGGCTGAGAGAATTCCACTGAAGTGTTGCTATGACCTGAGGCCATAAATCATAACGAGGCGAGCTTGGAGCGGCACACTTGATGTCCATACATACATAAAGGGGCACTTGACATTTTGAGAGATTGAGCCGAAATGCAAAAACCAAAAAAAAAAAAAAAAAAAAAAATTTCAGAAAAAAATTGTCAAAATAATGACCATGGTCAAAATTAATTAACTGTTGTTATTGTTGTTGATACATGGCCTTTACTGCTACAACAACAAAAACAAAATTGAAAAAATATTTATTTGCCTAATTTTGTTTTTCAGGTATGGCATTGTTTTGGCCCGCTATAGACAATTTCCAGAAATCAAATCGAAGGGTATGTTCGGCATTCCACCCATGGTCATCTTCACTTCGGAAGAGTCCCACTATAGTTTTAAGAAGGCCGCCCATTGGTTGGGCTTTGGTGTGGATAATTGTGTCATGGTCAAGACCAATGACAAGGGGCAAATGTTACCCGAAGATTTGGAGCGGAAAATTCTGGAAGCCAAGTCCCAGGGCAAGGTTCCGTTGTTTGTCAATGCCACAGCAGGAACCACGGTGCTGGGAGCCTTTGATGATTTCAGCCGGATAGCTGAGGTTTGCCAGAGGCATAATTTGTGGATGCATGTTGATGTGAGTAAATTTTTTCAAGGCGTGGATTTTTATAAAAATATATTTTCAAGGCGTGGATTTTTATAAAAATATTTTTTCAAGGCGTGGATTTTTATAAAAAAAAAATTTCAAGGCGTGGATTTTTATAAAAATATTTTTTCAAGGCGTGGATTTTTATAAAAATATTTTTTCAAGGCGTGGATTTTTATAAAAATATTTTTTCAAGGCGTGGATTTTTATAAAAATATTTTTTTCAAGGCGTGGATTTTTATAAAAATATTTTTTTAAAGGCGTGGATTTTTATAAAAATATTTTTTTCAAGGCGTGGATTTTTATAAAAATATTTTTTTCAAGGCGTGGATTTTTATAAAAATATTTTTTTCAAGGCGTGGATTTTTATAAAAATATTTTTTTAAAGGCGTGGATTTTTATAAAAATATTTTTTCAAGGCGTGGATTTTTATAAAAAAAAAATTTCAAGGCGTGGATTTTTATAAAAATATTTTTTCAAGGCGTGGATTTTTATAAAAATATTTTTTCAAGGCGTGGATTTTTATAAAAATATGTGCGTTTTCAAGGCGTGGATTTTTATAAAAATATTTTTTTCAAGGCGTGGATTTTTATAAAAATATTTTTTTAAAGGCGTGGATTTTTATAAAAATATTTTTTTCAAGGCGTGGATTTTTATAAAAATATTTTTTTCAAGGCGTGGATTTTTATAAAAATATTTTTTTCAAGGCGTGGATTTTTATAAAAATATTTTTTTAAAGGCGTGGATTTTTATAAAAATATTTTTTTCAAGGCGTGGATTTTTATAAAAATATTTTTTTCAAGGCGTGGATTTTTATAAAAATATTTTTTTTTTAAGGCGTGGATTTTTATAAAAATATTTTTTTTCAAGGCGTGGATTTTTATAAAAATATTTTTTTTCAAGGCGTGGATTTTTATAAAAATATTTTTTCAAGGCGTGGATTTTTATAAAAATATTTTTTCAAGGCGTGGATTTTTATAAAAATATTTTTTTCAAGGCGTGGATTTTTAAAAAAATATTTTTGCAAGGCGTGGATTTTTATAAAAAATATTTTTTCAAGGCGTGGATTTTTATAAAAAATATTTTTTCAAGGCGTGGATTTTTATAAAAATATTTTTTCAAGGCCTGGATTTTTATAAAAAATATTTTTTTCAAGGCGTGGATTTTTATAAAAATATTTTTTTCACGGCGTGGATTTTTATAAAAAATATTTTTTCAAGGCGTGGATTTTTATAAAAATATTTTTTTCAAGGCGTGGATTTTTATAAAAAATATTTTTTCAAGGCGTGGATTTTTATAAAAAATAGTTTTTCAAGGCGTGGATTTTTATAAAAATATTTTTTCAAGGCTTGGTTTTTATAAAAATATTTTTTTCAAGGCTTGGATTTTTATAAAAATATTTTTTCAAGGCGTGGATTTTTATAAAAAATATTTTTTCAAGGCGTGGATTTTTATAAAAAATATTTTTTCAAGGCGTGGATTTTTATAAAAAATATTTTTTCAAGGCGTGGATTTTTATAAAAATATTTTTTCAAGGCGTGGATTTTTATAAAAAATATTTTTTCAAGGCGTGGATTTTTATAAAAATATTTTTTCAAAGTGTGGATTTTTTCAAGGCGTGGATTTTTATAAAAATATTTTTTCAAAGTGTGGATTTTTTCAAGGCGTGGATTTTTATAAAAATATTTTTTCAAGGCGTGGATTTTTATAAAAATATTTTTTCAAAGTGTGGATTTTTTCAAGGCGTGGATTTTTATAAAAATATTTTTTCAAGGCGTGGATTTTTATAAAAATATTTTTTCAAGGCGTGGATTTTTATAAAAATATTTTTTCAAGGCGTGGATTTTTATAAAAATATTTTTTCAAGGCGTGGATTTTTATAAAAATATTTTTTCAAGGCGTGGATTTTTATAAAAATATTTTTTCAAGGCGTGGATTTTTATAAAAATATTTTTTCAAGGTGTGGATTTTTTAAAGAATTTTTTCAAGGTGTGGATTTTTTAAAGAAGATTTTTTCAAGGCGTGGATTTTTATAAAAATATTTTTTCAAGGCGTGGATTTTTATAAAAATATTTTTTCAAGGTGTGGATTTTTTCAAGGCGTGGATTTTTATAAAAATATTTTTTCAAGGCGTGGATTTTTATAAAAATATTTTTTCAAGGCGTGGATTTTCATAAAAATATTTTTTCAAGGCGTGGATTTTCATAAAAATATTTTTTCAAGGCGTGGATTTTTATAAAAATATTTTTTCAAGGCGTGGATTTTTATAAAAATATTTTTTCAAGGCCTGGATTTTTATAAAAATATTTTTTCAAGTCCTGGATTTTTTTAAAAATATTTTTTCAAGTCCTGGATTTTTTTAAAAATATTTTTTCAAGGTGTGGATTTTTATAAAAATATTTTCTTTCTTTCTATTTTCAGGCCTGCCTGGGTGGGTCTGCCCTGCTCTCCTACAAAAACCGCCATCTACTGAAAGGCTTAGAAAAATCCGATTCCTTTTCCTGGAACCCCCATAAATCTCTAGGTGCTCCCTTGCAGTGTGCCCTATTTCTGACCCGCCATGCTGAGCTGCTGCCTCAGGCCAATAGTACCGCCGTGCATTATCTCTTCCAACAGGATAAATTCTATGACGTGTCCTATGATACGGGCAATAAGAGTATACAGTGTGGCCGAAAAATTGACGCTTTCAAATTTTGGATTATGCTCAAGGCCCGAGGTTATGGCAGCTTCGGACGTCTGGTCGATCATGCTTTGGATATTTCAAAGCTGTTTATGGAGAAAATGAAACAAAGACAGGGTTATCGTTTGGTCCTCGACGACTATCAATATTCGAATGTGTGTTTCTGGTATGTGCCGAAGGCGATGAGGAACCAAAGGGAGGATGAGCAGTGGTGGCAGAAGTTGTATGAGGTAGGGTCTTCTATTTTCGTATATTTTTAAAATTTATTAATTTTGTTTCTGGATTTTCTAGGTGGCCCCCAAAGTCAAGGAACTGATGATACGCCAGGGTACCCTCATGCTGGGCTATTCCCCCTTGCAGTACCGCAACATTGGCAATTTCTTCCGCATGGTCTTCACCTGTTTCCCAGTGCTGCAGGACAGCGAATTGGATTGGATTTTGGATGAAATTGAAAGATTGGCTGAAAGCTGTTGTCCCTAAAGGAGAGACGGGGGAACTTGGGACCCATTTTTTTTCTTCTTCTTCAATATTATCTGCCATATGTTATTAGTATTTAGGTTAGACTTAGGTTTTAGTTTTGTAGGCAACATTATGTGTATTATTTTTCCGATCAATATAAAAAACTATTAATTGGCATATGGAGGCCGAACTTCTTTTGGTGGTTCATAATCCGCACAACAAGCTATTAAGCCATTAAGGCTAAGTACCCTGAACATTACATTACGAAAACTTCGACACTTCATTACGACGACGACGATTTCGTGTCATTGCCTAATGTCGTGTATCGAAAAACAATGCTAGCAGACGTTTGGCTGACGCCTCACATCACGTCGTGATACATTTGTGTTAATGATGCTGGTGGTACTCTGGCACTGACATCTCGAAAAAAACAACAACAAAAACCAAACTTCAATGTCTTCAATTACCCATGGCATGGAAGATGTTGGAAATTATGTTTACGCTTCGATTTTTTTGCGAACTTAGTTTTTTGGTGCAGGGTTCGTATGGACCGAACAAAGACTCCAACGCAGTTGACACATATGTGTACCGGAAAGTTTGAAGGGGATACGATTCGATTAAGGGGTCAGGTGGGAATGACTTTTTAAAACAAAAAAAGGAAAAAGATTTCCAAGCGCGTCGGTCTTGTGCGCATCTCCTCCAATTTGAAAGACCACGTTCCAAGATATTGTTTTCTACTTGGCCTTCCCCTTCTACGGGAACCATCAGTAGGCTCGCCTTTATATGCCTTTTGGGCTGGGGCATTCTCATTCATTTGCACAACATGGCCTAGCCATCGTAGTCGCTGCAGCTCAATACGACCGACTATGCCGATGTCCGCGTATAAATTGTAAAGCTCGTGGTTCATTCGACGCCGATCGGCCCGTAGAACTTTCGGAGAATTTTTCTTTCAAACAACCCCAAGAGCTGCCTCATCTGCTTGCGCAAGTAACCATGCTTCAGATCCATATAACAGCACGGGTAGTATCAGCGTTTTGTAAAATGTGAATTTGGTCTGGCGGGAGGTGGCCTTGTTTCTAAACTGCTTACTTCGACCATAGTAGCATCTGTTGGCCATCACAATCCTTTTCCGAATTTCAAAACTGATGTCATTCGTTTTATTTATGGCGGTACCAAGGTATATAACATCTTTAACTACCTCGAAGCTGTAGTTCTTAAGTTCCACAGTTGGTCCGAGTCCACTGGAAGTCTTGTGTGCTGATACCATTAGCTTGGCCTTCTCGTCGTTTACTGTCAGATCCATCTTGGCAGACTTCTTTTCGATTTGTTCAAAGGCGGCTATTACCGCTCGCAATGTTCGTCCCATTATATCGATGTTATCGGCGTAGGTGAGTAACATATGTTGTTTGGTATACAGAGTGTCATTTCTTTTCACCCTTGCCTATCGTATGACCTTCTCCAGCAGGATGTTAAAAAGGTCGCATGACAAACTGTCACTTTGTCTGAATCCTCGTTCGGTATTGAAGGTCTCCGATAGGTCCTTTCCCACTCTAACTGCTGACCTTGTGCCACTTACAATTATCCTGTATAGCTGTATTAATTTTGCAGGAATGCCGAACATAGACATGGCTTTAAACACCTCTGAATGGATAGGGCTGTCGAATGCGGCTTTATAGTCGACAAATAGGTGGTATGTGTCGATGTGTTTTTCGTGGGTCTTTTCCAGGATTTGACGCAAAGTGAAAATCTGGTCAATGGTGGTTTTGCCAGCTCTGAAGCCGCTTTAATATGGTCCGAAGATGTCATTGACTATTGGCATCAATCGTTCACACAGCACACTGGATAGCACTTTATATGCGATGGGAAGAAGGTTAATTCCTCCATAGTA
The DNA here is from genome assembly GCF_032173495.1 of Musca vetustissima. Lineage (NCBI taxonomy): Eukaryota > Metazoa > Arthropoda > Insecta > Diptera > Muscidae > Musca > Musca vetustissima. The sequence continues at coordinate 26,994 of NW_026887036.1, read as the reverse complement.
GGCACCTTTTTATGTACACGGGACATAGGATGCTGAGGTTCCAATCATTGGGCATGCATTCATCTAGCCAAATTGTACTAATCAGCTGGTGCATGCTTCAGACCAGCATCTGACCACCAGTCTTGGATAGTTCGGCTTGTAACCCATCGGCACCTGCTCCTTTCTTATTCTTCAGCCGATTGATTGCTATTCTGACTTCATCTTGGCTATGTGGTATACACTCCATACCGTCATCTATTATTGGTTCTGAGGTATCCTCTTCACCGCTACTATTTGATACCAGAAGTTTCTCAAAATGCTCCTTCCAGATCCTCAACACGCTGTCTGTATCTGTCACGAGGTTTCCTTCTTTATCTCTACAGGAGGATGTGCCTTCGGTTTGGTGTTTTACTCGTTGGTAAAATTTCCGGACTTCATTCTGACTCCTGTACATCTCGATTAGCTCACGCTCACGTTTTTCTTGTTCTTTCTTCTGAAAATACGTTTCTCCTCTCTCCTTTTCTCTCGATAGTTCTCCATCGCATTGCGTATTGCTACTGTCTGCAGGGTTGCCCTATACGCGGCGTTTTTCATATCAGTAGCATTGCGACACTTCAGATCGTACCACGGATTTCCAAGTATTGCTTTTGCTGCAGTTTGTAGGGAGTGGACAATTCTCTGCCACTGTGCTTCTATACTATTTTCGGGACAAGAAGTGCTTTCTTCAAGCAGTTGGGTAAGTTGAGCGGAGTTGGCCTCGGCTACCTGTTGTGTTTGCAGCTTTTCGACGTCGAGTTTCCGTGTTGTGTTAGATCGCAACTTTGCTGCAACATTAAGACGTGTGCGAACTTTGGCTGCCACAAGATAATGGTCCGAATCGATATTCGCTCCTCGGATCTATCGAACGTCTAATACACTGGATGAATGCCTTCCATCTATCACAACATGGACAATTTGATTTCTCGTTGCTTGATCAGGAGAAATCCGGGTGGCCTTGTGTATATCGAGATGCTCGAATCTGGTGCTGCAAACAACCATGTTTTTGCTGCCGCGAAGTCAATCAACCTCATGCCGTTGCCGGATGTTTCTTCATGAAGGCTGAATTTTCCCACAGTGGGGCCAAAAATATTTTCCCTTCCGATTTTTGTATTAAAATCTTCCAGCAGAATTTTAATGTCATGGCCAGGGCAGCGATCATATGCTGTTTCTAGGTGGCCATAAAATATGTCTTTGGTCTGCTCATCTTTATCTTCGGTCGGAGCATAGGTGCAAATAAGACTAATTTCGCTTTTATGCGGATAATAGAAATTCGCTCATCTACTGCAGTGAATCTGGAGACAAGGTCTTTTGTTCTCCTGTTCACCTTAAATCCGCAGCCAAATTCATGTCTAGTTCAATGGCAGCTATAATACAGGGCGTAATCCATCTGATTTACTTACGCCAGTCGCTTTCCATCGCATTTGCTGTAAGGCAATAATATCGGCTTTGAGTACTTCTTGAGTACATCCGCCAATGCGAAAACTGCGCCTGTTATGTACAAGGTGCGCATATTCAGATTTGCAGATTGTAGTTCTTTATACGTTTGCGGGGGTCATCAACATTAGGGGGGTTTGGTTTTCTTTTTTTTTTGCTTTTTCATAGTTGGTTGGGTTTCGCGAGTGTGGGCAACTAACCCGACGCCTCAACCGATTTTTTTATAGTTCTTATGGTGAACTCGCGGTACATATTAGGTCACTATTTCAACGGGTGATGAAAAATAGCTACCCCAGGTGAGACCGCGGGGAGGTCAGTGTTCACAATTGAGATGAAAGAGGGACCAAGATAAGCCTGGACTTCGCCATGTTAAAGCCAATAAGAGCCGTTACTTGGTATCTATCATCCCTCACGCCACCCCCAAGATGAAGTCAGAATAGCAATTAATCGGCTGAAGAGTAATAAAGCAGCAGGAGCCTACGGGTTACCAGCCGAACTATTTAAGACTGGTGGTCAGATGCTGGTCAGGAGCATACATCAGCTGATTAGTACAATTTGGCTAGAGAAATGCATGCCCAATGATTGGAACCTCAGCTTTCTGTGTCCCGTGCACAAAAAAGGAGACAAGACGATATGTGCCAACTATAGAGAAATAAGTCTCCTTCCCATCGCATATAAAGTGCTATCCAGCGCACTGTGTGAACGACTGAAGCCAATGGTCAATGACATTATTGGACCATACCAATGCGGCTTCGGACCTGAAAAATCCACCATTGACCAGATTTTCACTCTGCGCCAAATCCTGAAAAAGACCCACTAAAAACATATCGACACATATCACATATTCGTCGACTATAAGGCCGCTTTCGACAGCCCTATCCGTTCAGAGGTGTATAAACCCATGTATATGTTCGGCATTCCTGCAAAATTAATACGGCTATGCAGGATAACTTTAACTGGCACAAGGTCAGCAGTTAAAGTCGCAAAAGACCTATCGGATCCGAACGAGGATTCATACCGAACGAGGATTCAGACAAAGTGACAGTTGGTCGTGTGATCTTTTTAACATCCTGCTGGAAAAGATCGTAGGAGAGGCAAAAGAGAACAGAAGTGGCACTCTGTGCACCAAGCAACACATGTTACTTGCCTACGCCGATGACATCGAGATAATGGGTCGAACATTGACAGCGGTAACAACCACATTTGAACAATTTGAGAAGGAGTCTGGCAAAGTGGGTCTGGCAGTAAACGGCGAGAAGACCAAGCTGATGGTATCAACGCGCAAGACGTCCAGTAGACTCGGACCAACTGTGGAACTTGAGAACTACAGCTTCGAGGTAGTCAAAGATTTTATATACCTTGGTGCCGCCATAAACAAAACGAATGACATCAGTTTTGAAATTCGGAGGAGTATAGTGATGGCCAACCGATGCTACTATGGTCTGAGCAAACATCTCCTGCCAAACCAAAGTCACACTCTACATGACGCTTATACTACCCGTGCTGTTATATGGATCTGAAGCATGAGTACTTGAACAAGCAGATGAGGCAGCTCTTGGGGTGTTTAAAAGAAAAATTCTCCGAAAGATCTATGGGCCGATCTGCGTTGATGGTGAATATCGCCGTCGAATGAACCATGAGTTGTACGAGCTATTCTCGGACATCGACATTGTTAGACGTATTGAGCTGCAGCCACTACGTTGGTTAGGTCATGTTGTGAGAATGGGCCGATCTGCGTTGATGGTGAATATCGCCGTCGAATGAACCATGAGTTGTACCAGCTATTCTCGGATATCGACATTGTTAGACGTATTGAGCTGCAGCGACTACGTTGTCTAGGTCATGTTATGAGAATGGATGAAGATGCCCCAGCCCAGAAGGCATATAAAATCGAACCAGCTGATGGTTCACCGACGCGCCTTGAAATTTTTTTTAAGCTCGGCTTATCGAACGAAAGTTCTGTCACAAGCCAGCTAAGTAGGAGATATTATTATTATAAAATATTTTAATACTTTTACGTTGGGCGCCATTTTCCTGTTTTGTTATTTTTTAAAGAATATTTAATTACAATGCCTAGATTTTTATAAAAAATATTTTTTAAGGATTTTTATAAAAATAATTTTTCATGTTGGGCGCCATTTTTCCTCATTTGATTATTTCTAGTCCCACCTAACCCCTTAAAGTCTGATTGTATGTGTTCGAACACATGGTGGCTGTTTGTTTTTTTGGCAGTTCATAACAAGAAGGGCTTTTGCCCGCTATGCCACTCCTTAGTGATTTGTGCAACAGCGTTTTGTTGTTGTTGTTGTTTGCAATTCTTCCTTAGTTGGATATTCGTTTATTTGTCCTCATACCCAAAGGTTGTCTTAGTTTTTATGTTTGGTTATATTTCAATTCGTTTTTTCTCTTTGTTTGCCTTCATGGGATTCAAGTTCAAAAGAAAAAATCATGAATTTACTGGTTGCCATTTTTGTTGTTGTTGTTGTATTTTATTTTTTTTTGTACAACTTTTTTTGTTGTTTTTATGTTTGATGTAAGTACATGAACACAGCTTGAAAGCACGTTTCATTTGTTCTGTTGCATGGCTGGTTGGCTGGCTCGACATGCGTTTGCCAATTGTGGATTTTTTTTTGCAGTTGTTCTTGTTGCTGCTGCTGGTTGGTCCCATTATGGATCCTCATAAGGCAATGTTAGGCTGCAACACACACACACATAACTTGGGTTGATTGCTTGCGAACGATTACAGCAATTCATTCGATGGAGGAGATGCGTTTCTTTTGTTCGATTTCTGTAATTTTTTTCTCAACTCCGTAACTAAGTTTTTTTCGTCTTGTAAGCCGCTGACATTGTCATCATGTGCATATATATACACATACATAAATATGTATGTATATAGCCGGGAGTGTATATATATTAGTATGCCCACTGTAAATGTCAAAAATAATAAGTTTCGTTCGTCGAGCATTGTCGTATGTTGGGCATTTGCGGTTCGTTTTTATGTGTTATTGTTTTTTAAGCTTGCTCTTAGTTTCAACTTTTTTTCTCGATTTGTTCTTTATGTTATAATTTACTTGAGATCCTTCCTCCGCTCTCCCTCCGACCCTTATGTAGGCATTTCTTGTGACTTTGTGTTTAATATTTTCTTTTTTTTTTTTGCAAAAATCACTTAACACTTGCGTGTAATTTATGAGTTCAATGCTGGCATTCGAGTTCCCAAAACAAGATCTTCGATGATTTTGGAACAACAAAGTGATATTTCTTGGAAGGTCTTCCATAAGTTCTCAAAACGTGACAATAGGAAAACAATTTTTGGATCAAAAATTTGATATTAATCTGTTGGGCGCCACTTTTTCATTGGCTTCTGGTTATCTGTTCGGGTGTTTTGAAGTAAACATATTTATTTCATATTTTTCACACGTTGGGCGCCACTTTTCCGTTGGCTTCGGGTTATCTGTTCGGGTGTTTTAAAGTAAAATTATTTGTTTCATATTTTTCACACGTTGGGCGCCACTATTTTCATCGTACTCTTATTAAAGTGTCCCCTTCTGGCATCGTGTAGATTTGAAATTCTCAAACCAAGGCATTCGATGGTGCAGCAAATGCAGGATTTTTGAACTGAAATAGAATACTTCGTTGAAGGTCTGAAACAATTTCTCAAAATTTGTCAATATGTCAACAATTTTTGGAGCTTAATATGTTGGGCGCCATTTTTTCTATCAGCACCTGCTTACATGTTCGAGAGTTTAGAAATTACAAGGTTCGAATATTTGGAGTTCCCAAGCGAAGGTCCAAGTTGGTCTAAGGTTTTGTGAACAGCTACTTCGAAGGTCTGACACAATTTCTAATTAGTCAAATTGGATATAACGATTTGGAGTTCCAAAACGAAGGTGAACCAACAATGGGCTAGAAATGGGTATTAATCAGTTGGGCGTCACTCTTCTATGACCTTCTGCTTACCTTTTCGGATTGGGCGCCACAATTTTCATCATCTTTCGGATAAATGTGCGACAAATTTTGAATTAGAAACTGGATATTATTCCATTGGGCGCCACTTTTCTATGAGCTTCTGCTTACCCTTTTGAGAGTTTTGAATAAACCAGATTGCATCCGAAACTGGATATTAATCAGTTGGGCGCCACTTTTGTCATCAGTCTCTGGTTACCTATTCGGAATCTTTCACTATTTCTATCATCTTTCGCTAGGCTGTACGACAATTTTTGGTTTAGAAACTGTTGGGCGCCACTTTTCTCAACAGCTTCTACATATCTGTTTAGGTGTTTTGATCTAAGTACATTTTTACCAGTTTTTTTTACACGTGGGACGCCAATATTTTCATCATCTGTGCGACAATTTTTGCATCCGGATAGGATATTATCCGTTGGGCGCCACTTTCTTCATCAGCTTCTGATTCTCTGTTCGGATGTTTCGAAGTAACATTTTTGTTGACTAGTTTTTTACAAGTTGGGCGACACTATTTTCATTCTATTTAGAATAGATGTACTACAACTACGGCCACGAACCGGATTTATATATATCAGTTGGACGCCACTTGCTTCAGCAGTTTCTGTTTACCTTTTTAGAAGTTTTTAATACGTAGATTTTGATGATCTCGTGTTTACACCTTGGGCGCCACTATTTTCAATTTTTGGATCCATTAGCTTTTTATTACTTGTTTGGGTGTTTTGTAGTAACAATACCTGTTTTTATATTTTGCGCACCACTATTTCCATTATTTTCGCGACATCTTTGGATCAGAACCTGGATATAAATCAGTTGTGTGTCACCGTTCATCAGCATCCACTCTCTTGTTCCGATGTTTTGAAGTAAGAAGGTTTTGATATGTTTGTTTTTACAGGTTGGGCGCCACTTTTTCAATCAGCTTCTGTTTAATTGTTTGGGAGTTTTATCTTCTTCAGACCGAAATGAACCGGAGAAACAAGTGCGAATAGCAAACTGATGATCAGAAGGATAAACCTGACCGTTTTTCCACTTCCTCGGAAGTGAAAAGGAGGTTCGGCTAATATATAGGGAAGGGAGAGCCATCCCAAATTAAAAGAAGACTGCCACGAGAATACATCGATGGAGGGCAGCGAAGCTGGCTTTAATATCCAGAAGACGAACGCTGCATAGGAATCTTCCGTGAAGGCCGGGAATCCCAAACGGAATAACCGGATTTTACGAAAGATGAGGGTAGCAACAATAGGCAAAGAACCGCGATGTTCTGAGACGATAAATGAAATACGATTGACATGGACGTCCGTCTAGACTACCATACCACAGCTCTCAGCTATTTCTAAGCTCCAATATTATTGCAATAGATCGCCAATAGCAATCTCAAAGCTTATAACCTGGACCAGCTCTTAGCAAGCTCCAACCTCTATACGAATTATATATTTCTATATTTTTTGACGAAGGAATAGAGTATCGACGTTAAGGCGACTGGCTCGCCCGCAGTTTCGGTAATAGTTAGTAAGGTTTCAATCCTGCAATTATCACGATTCCAGGTATTATGAAATCTAGGCAAGCTTCAAGCTTATGACCGACCCCAAGTTTATAACACAGCTTAGAATTTTTGCCGAGTACTCTGATGTCAGATGTTTTCACCGAGATTCTCTAAAAAACTCGGAACAACTTCAAAAAAAAAAAAAAAAAAAAAAAAAAAACTGTTATCTGTGTATCCAACCACCAGATTTTATAGAGCTTCCAGTTCATTGTTAGCTTTAGTTCTTAAAAGATACCAGCTTTTAGCGATCTCATAACCTGCTCTTCGCTCTTAGCGAGCGACCATTTCCATATCAAGACGGTTGAGTCTGCACGTACTTCCTGGTCGGACCGAGCCTTAGTTTCACCACATTCAGACTCTAAGTGAATATTGAGTGTTAAATAGCCAGCACGTACGTCCCGGCAAGCTCTTCGCTTTTGACCAGCACCCCGTTCATAGTCAGTTCCTTCCTTTCAATATATTATTTAGATTGTAACTGCCAGAGTATTATGTGAGGACACTTATGTGAAGACTCGAAGTTCGTACATCTTTACAAGCTCTCTGTTTTTGTTTTTTGCCAGCATCAGTTCATAGTCAGTTTTTACCTTTCGACATCTCATATCCATATTGTAAACATCATAGTATTATAATGAGGATCGAAAATATTACCCTCGTGTTTTTGCTAAAGATTTGTTGGTCCTTAGGTAGTCCCCTCAAGTTTTCTGTTGGGTGCCACTACATATACAGCGACTATTTTCATATCTAGACGGATGAGTATGGAGTATGGGATTTTGAGTGTCTGAAGTTGATACAATCTGTTCATAATTGACATATCAATTAATATTATTTTAAGGTGAAACTGTTGGGCGCCATTTCCCTGAACTTTGAACAACTGTAATTGGGAGGTAGAGTCTTTGCTTCATTGATTTCGAACTCTTATGTATAGACCGAAGTTCGTACTTCTTAGCAAGTTCTCTGTTTTTTGTCAGCACAGTTTATAGTCACCCCTTACCATCTGATATCTCATATTCATATTGTAAACATCACCGTATTATAGTGAGGACCGAAAATATTACCCACTTCTGTTTTTACTAAAGATGAGTATTGCGCATGGGATTTGGAGTCTCTGAAGTTGATGCAAACGATTCATAATTGATGGATACATTTATATTATGTTATAAATGAAAGTGTTGGGCGCCATTTCCGTGAACTTTGAAATGTCTATGAATAAGTTCAACTGTCATTGGTAGGCAGAGTCTTAGCTTCATTGATTTCGGACTATTATGTGAATACTGGAAGTCCGTCCTTTTTAGCAAGCTCTCCGTTTTTTGCCAGCACCAGTTCATAGTCATATCTATTGTAAACATCAGTTTCACAGTTTCTTCAGTTTCACACCGGCCACATCTTTCATTAACCGCACGCTACGCTTGGCCGTATTCTTCATCTTCCAGGGCGGCACATCCACAAACCCCTTCATCGCAGCAGTATAGTCGTTGTTCGTCTTATTGGCAGTATCATCGGTAAGCTTCGTCATAGCCACCATTTCCTTCTTATTCTGAAATTCGCCGTTGTCCTCGGATTTCATCTTCTCGGCCGCAGTTTCAGGATTTATAGCCAAAATCTTCCTGACCGGAACATCCGTAACTAGCGGCTTCTGCATACCACCACTATTATTTTTTGTTGTGGGTTCAGCGCCATTGTCCGCCGGCTTAATCTTCCTACCGGCAAAACTACCCACGGACAGCTCACACTTCCCAGCAGGCATTCTTTTATGGATTTGCTCATCGGATTCATCGTCACATCCGAACCCTGTTCCATAACAGGTTTCTCCGCATCAGCAACTCCATCCGTCTTTTCCATGGCCAACTCGACTGGAGCTACTTCCTGTGCAAATGGAATATTACTATGAACAAATGTAATATTACTTACTTGCCGCTCCTTATTGTCATTGGCAACCACTCGTATGACCAACTGGTCACGTTCGGCGTCTGCTGCTTCCCGTGCATTCTTCGAAATTGCCAATTTTTCAGACAGCTTCTTTACATGCATTTCACAGGATTTCGCGGTGTGGTTAGCTGCCATAATGTCTGCGGCATTGGCGACCACTTGTTTGGCCAAATTATCTCGTTCGGCCTCTGTTGATCGATGGTTCTTCTCCGAAAGATCCAGTTCTTTCAAAAGATTCCTTCTCTCTTCTGGTTAGCTGCCATAATGTCTGCGGCATTGGCGACCACTTGCTTGGCCAAATTATCTCGTTCGGCCTCTGTTGATCGATGGTTCTTCTCCGAAAGATACAGTTCATTCAAAAGATTCCTTTTCTCTTCTTCCCAGAATTTTTTCTGCTGCCTGGGCTTTCTCTGCAGCCGCTACCAATTCACCTTTAAGCTTGCTAACTTGACAGTACAATTCGATGTATGTATCTCTAGACTCTCTATAACTTGCCTGCGCCCTTTCTTTAGGGCAACCATTGGCATCTTCCGATTTTTTAGAGCAACTTCTAGCTCGTTATTCCTTGCCCGTAACTCCGCCACGTCACGGATTTTCTCTTCCAATGCTCGTTGAAGGCTGCCCATTTGTTCTTGTGCTGGCCTAGAACCTCCTGTCATATTGGATTTCTACTCCAATATCTCCAACTGAAGTTCGGTCGGTGCCGAGGCTCTGCTTAGCTTATCTTCTAGAGGAAGGGACTCCATAACCTCCTTCCTTTCATCTGCAGCCGCTATGCTCAGAATCGAAGCTTCATTGGCATGGATTTATCCCAGTGGATGGTAGTATTCAATTTTACTGAAGATAGAAAAAACATGTTGGGAATCTCTGCACATTTACATTTCTTTGTTTACTTCTTGCAAACGTATACACACAAATGTAAATTGAACAAATACAAAACTGTCCTTTGGACTTCGTTTTATTCTCCCCTTCTTAAAGCGGTACTTGGTTGTGGGTATCATAAGCTGTTGCACACTATCGCCGTAATGATGTCACACGCACATTCGTAAAATAGGAACACTTCTGCTAAAAGTTTGTTAAAGAGCACTTCAGCGACGCAATGCATTACGACAATCACACAAAGAAATAAAAAAAGGGAAAAAATATGAAATGAAAAAAATAAATATACAAAAGATGACGATGATGAAAATTGAAAAAGCAGAAAAACGGCACAAATTATATGTTTTTATAGGTCGTATTTGCTTGCAACGATGAGAAGGATGATGACGATGAAGAGGAGGATGCAAAAAATTGGAATATTAATAAAAACACTTCAACTGCAAGCTTGGCATAAAACGGCAAAAATTGCAATTTCAAAGCATAAGTCACACTCATTTGTGTGGCTAGCTGGTTGGGATGGAAAGTTGGTTGACTGGATAAATGCGAATGCATATCACTAAGCACGTTGGTAGGCCTGCCATTATATTCCGCCAATTGTGGTAGTGTTGTAAATGCTTTGAGTACTCGTTATGTGGCCACGGATGAATTTAATTAGGCACGTGTACTTTTAAACTTTTTAATACAGATTCAGCTTTTTAATTTAGGGGTGTTATTTTCTGTTCGTTATTGTTGTGGTGAATCGAAGTTTTAAACTTATTTTTGAATCAACTTTGAATTCAGTATGAAAGTTTTCAAGGGTTCGCACTGAGGTTATAATGGTCAACAAGTTGAAGCCATATATCAACATTTTAAGGAATATTTTTGGGTATGTCGGATGTTATGAAATAGACTGCCCAGGGAGAATTTGTAAATGCATGGTCAAGCAAATCTCCAGCTTCATTACAAATTTTATCTAGGTCCGTCGGTTTTTGGTCGACATCAATTTCGTTATCCTTGGACATACTAGGGGTCAATTAATCTCCATTTGAATGGGTTCCAGGTTCGTTATGTTCAGCGGGCCTTATGCCATTGGGTCAGAATTTCTAGCCTTATAGATTAATAACGTCTTCTGAAACTTTCCTTTAAAAATCCACGGCTTTTATTTTTGGCTTGACGGTCCGGTTTCACTGTGGCATAGCTGAGTTGCTTTCAGACAGACTCCGAAGATGAGTGCCATGGAGCGACACGGTCAAGATTGGGGTTAAAGTAACCAAAATTGCCATATTGGCGTTCCGTCAGCAGATTGGCGTTCCGTCAGCTTCGTTACCTTTTTCGTGGGACGCCACCTCTGTTTTAAGGAAATTCTTAAAACCCGAATCCTAAAATATTAAATCCCATCCAAATAGTTCTGGCTAGTCAGGCTGTTAAAACACAGAAAAACTGTTGGGTGCCAAATAATTGAAATTAAATAGTAATATTGAATTAGGTCCCCATCCCGCCGAGCGAAGAGAATGCAATTAATACCAGCAACGTTTTTCTTCTCTATTCTAGTCGGTCCTAATATATTGGGCAGGAATTAGGTTTAAATGAAGGGAAAAGATCAGGATTGCGGTTATAATAGCCAAAACTTTGAAGACACCAAAAAGTACAGCTCTATTAGGCTCCTAAATTTATCTTTAAGAACGTACAGGTTTTATTGCTACTCAATGATTGTTTTATATCGTTGGGCGCCACTTCTGGTTTAGGAAAATCGTTAAATTCCGAATTTTAAAATATAAACCCAAGCACATATAATTCAGGAGGAATTTACAAATGTTGGGCGCCACAATATTAAAATTAAATTGTAGGCTTGAGTAGGGTCTCTACCTCGCCGTCTATCCTAGCCGATGCTAAGCTATTGTAGAGGACCTTAGGGGGAAACGGAACAATTTTGCTGTGTATTAAGGACTTCTAAAAGTCTGGTCGATCTAATATGTTGTTCTCAACGTTTCATTATACCCTAAACAACTATGTTGTCAGGGTATTATAGCTTTGTGCAGCCCCAAAAGTTTGTAACGCCGCGAAATATTGGTCCTAGACCCACCTTTAAGTATACCGATCGTCATATCTCGACTAGCTGAGTCGATCCAGACATGTGTGTCCGTCCGTCTGTCCATTATAATTTGTAAACACGATACAGGCCACAGTTATGGATCAATCTTCACGAAATTTTGCATGTAGGATGGGTTCTGCCCAATGAAGACCCCTATTGTTTTTGGAAAAGATCAGTTAATATTTAGGTGATGAAATGGACCAAAAACTTTATTTTTGTCTGATTTTCTGGTCGCTCCACAGGTCGCAATTATGGTCCAAACATCGCGTATTTTTGCATGGAGAAGGGGATCGGGCCAAATAATAAGCAAGCCTGTTTTGACCCATACTTTTGTGTGAAAAATTACAAAATTTGTATTCTATGGCATATATATTTACTCCTGAAGGACATAGACCCGAGAAATTTATAGTATATCCAAAAGGAGTTGTTGGCCTTTAAATTGATACCAACTATATTGTCGTATGTGTTCGGATATGAGAGTTACACTTAAATATTTACAGTTGCTTACGTATTCAGATATTATTTACCACACTGTAGGGTGGAAATATAGCGCTGATCGCTTTTAAAATTTCCATGAGGTTCCGGTTATGGTCAAGGACAACGCCTATAATTTGCGGTGATGATCAGATAATAATTTTGGGATGAAGTGGACCGAAACTTATTTTTATTGTGTTTTTTCAAGTCTATCTATATTGCTCAATTATAAGCAATAAATTGAATGGACTGGAGAATGAATCTGGCCAACTAATTTGATGGGCTTTTGTAATGATCTGTCACTATTCAGCGGGTCAAATCAACCAAGATCTTTCTGTGTAAAATGAAAAAAATTGGATATTATGAAATAAAACATAATTCGAAATAGATGTCATGGCAAGAAATAGGAGCTATCTCTAATCGGTTAAGAGGGTGCAAATATCGCGAAATATTGCCCATTCTTGGAATAAAGATATGCATAAAGTTAGAGTTCCGTGGTAGTTGTGTAGGGTATCATATGGTCGGCCCCGTCCGACTATACTGCTCCGCTCACTGTTTTTTTTTGGTAAAGGAAAATCTATACCTACAAGTTTAAACTTCCGCTGCCAATAATCCTGGTTGAGTTAGGTAGACTGGCTGTTAGAGCAGTTCAAACTTGTTGGGCGCCACATAATTCACATTACAATGTGGCAGATTTGTTGTTAATATACTATTTTTCGTTGGGCGCCACTAAGGTCACCTCCTTCGTAAAGTGATCTCCCTAACGCTGGGGTGTTAGGCGACCTCGTATTGTCTACCGCGTCTACCGGTTGCGGATTGTGAAAAGCCCATCACCATTTAATGGGTAGCTGTGAATCAGAGAAAAAGCGGGTTTTACTAGAGAGCCTCGAAGTAAATGACAGAGTACGAACGGAGCTTGTAGATACCTGAGACCTGAACTGAGTATTCAGCATTGCCAAATCCTATGCATGCTATGTGATCAACACAATGGTAATTCAAGTAACTCCTCTAAGTCAAGAGGAGTCATCAAAAATGCTGGGAGGGAATATAAATCTTGGCGAAGGTTGTTTGCCTTATTCCGGGAACACCCACATGCCCCGTCTTCATTCTACGATCGTGAGCAAATATCTCCATCAAATCCTGTAGTCGAGGGTATCGCTACAGGTATGCAACAGCAAAAATGAATCTGCGTTTAAGAACCACCGGGGAAGAGTGATATCGACACAGCGTTGCCAGACTGTCAGAATCTCTTCATATTCCGAGTCTGAACTCGAGTGATCCAGCAAAGGCCTTGTTAAACACACGATAAGAAATCAGTAGATATCTGAGGCACAAAGGCGGAAATTGGAAAGTATGGACCCGAGAAATAAGTGGGAACAGCAAACTGATCCCCATAATGATAAGCCTGACCTTCCTTCCATGAGCAGACGAATGCTTAAGAGAAAACTGAGCCAAATCAAGGTTAAATGAGACTGCCACGACCGAGAGGCAGATTCAAATAATCCCACTTGACATATTTTCTATGTAGATATTCATCCCGAATATACCGTCACTAAATTTCTCTCTGGCAAATTTACAACTTCTTATGAGAAGGAGTCAGCTTTGGACTCATTTTTGTTTAACAGATTATTTCACATGATTTTTCTCATCTCTAAGAAACGGATCTTCACGATTTTTGAATCATTCCGTCGTTAACCATCGTCCTTCCCTATTGCGTATTCAAAAATTTAGTTTTATTGTATGTCAATAAATTTCAATGCATTTGCCAAAGAACATATTCTTCCTCTACAGACATGTCAATGGATTTTATTTTCGTCCTCATCTTCAGTGACAATTTTTGCAAATTTACAGTTCTTCCTTGCTTTTCGCGATGGAACTATTTAACCGAAAAAATAAAAAGACATACAGTAAATAAAATTTGTGGCGGTCAATTACGTTTTGGGCGTCTCTGACATATGTGTTCTTTTGCATATTAAGCGTATCTCCAGTGCCAAAGTCGTAATCATGGATATTATGTGTGTGTTCCGCATCGTAGGGATGTATATAAGCTCGAGTTTGGTTGTGTTTGTTAAACAAAGGATGACGGCAACTACGATGAAGACAGCAACTGATTATGACGGTATCAGAGACGGCCATGATTAGTTACACAGTGTTTAAAATGTGTTTAAAACTCCAAATATGTCTAATGTAAACTATGTGGTCTAAGTGGCGCCCAACGATACTACCATTTCTAGTATTAGTATTAGAGATCATCTTCTCTCTATCCATCAGTTTCTTCGCCTCTAAAGCGTTGGATAGGGACTTTCACTTTATCAAAGGTCTTACTTTCCAAGGCTTTGGATGTTTCTTTTGATTTAAAATCACCCGTAATTGGGTTACTATAGTTTCTTTTAAACGTCCTCACAAACTTTGCGTTCGTATGAAATTATATCAGATACATTATGTGTCAGATATTAAACTATTTTCGGATTTCAGTATAGCTGTAATAATGCATTACCAATCTATACATTGTACCAATACCTTCTTGATCGGGATCAGCCTTTTTTTCAGACTGTGTGCCACCTTCATGACTTCTGAAATTAATGCACCTTAAAAAGGGAGAATTTGGGAGCTGATAAAGATTTTTTGCAGAACCCCTTAGAAATCGACGATTAATTCACTATAAATACGATTTTCGAGTTGGCAGCAAGTTGACTTTGGTAAAAGCTGCTGTTTATGATCCCAGTGGGGTATAATAATATATCGGGCGCTTACGGTTTACAAAGTATTGGAATGCGAATTTAGACTAGTCCGACAGTAGAATAGAATTTAAATCTTGAGAAGAGTTGAAGGTACTAAAAGCGCGATTAGGTTAATTTGTGGCTATGTGTCGATGAGATCTTGTTGGGCGCCAGTGACATTATACTAACTTGTATAACACTATGAAGAACAATTGTCATTTGTCAGAAGGCTGAAGTAAAACCTAGCCCTGGGGCTAAGTATCAGGTACCATGTTTGTCGCACCCTTCTGTACACGATGAAGAAAGTATTCAACTTCTCAGAAAACTAGTTCTCCTCGTGGACATGCATGAGGAGATGAATATTTCTTATCCGCAATTGTAGTTGTTAGATTACGATGACTTCTGTTAATTCCTCAAGAAACTGTGAACAGTTTACATGAAGCGTCGAAGATGTGTTATTGTCTACCGGGCGCCAATTACTATCGAATGCCTTTAACAACATTACGATGGAAAGTTTGAATATTGATTAGATGTCGTGCATTTCATGTTATGACTTCCGTGCAGAATTAACAGGTGTTAGAAGGCTACAAACTCCGTGCAGATGTTATAAAGAGTCTGCAGTTAAATGAAGGACTAGGAAATTTTTATTCACAAACTGAAATGCCAGGAAAGCATTATGCACAAGCTTTATTATCAGTAATTGTGTCATAGAAGACCTGAAGTATCTGCAAGTCTGATCAAAAGAAGTAAGGGTCCTGAGAATATGTATGTAGAAACTAGTTGAAGTGTCACGGATTCAGTATAAGCAGGCTGAAGGCCCAAACAAACGTTCATTAATAACCTAAAGGGTCACGGAGTCTGCACAGGTAATCTAATGCGTCACAAGCTTTTAACAGATATACTGCAGGGCAAGGCAGTGTGTACAGATGAACCGAACTTTCAGAAAGTCCGAAGGGTTAGGAAGTCTGTAAAGGTTAATTGTTATAGGGGAGTACATCATTGAGGGGATAGAGGGTCATCGAACCTGTTCAGCTGAGCAGAAGCATCAGAGAACTTTCACAGTGAATCTGAAATGTCAGGAGGTCTATGAAGATGAGCTGTTGAAGTAGGAAATCCACTCTTGAGAATAATCTCCAAAAAGTGTATCATAGAGGAGCTGAACAATCAATACTGAAAAAAACATATTAATTATGGTTGAATGGTCAGCTAATCTGTACAGATAAGCCGAACAGTCAGGAAGTTTAAACAGATCACCATATAATTTATTGTAGACCGAAATACGCTTAGGAAGCCTGTACAGCGGAATTGTAGGTTGAGAAGAATGTCACGGATAGAATAGATGGCCACAGAACATGTTTAGGTGTGCTGAAACTAGAGATAACCTCCACCGAATAGCTAAAGGGCAAAGAAATACGTGCAGAGGAACTGAAAGACTAGGAAGTTGATTCGGATGAGTTGAAGAAGCAGGAAATTCACCTTTGGAGAAGCTTAAAGATCAAAGAGTCTATTATCGACAAACTATATGATATTAACTGCAGAACTAACAAATATGGGAGTATATAATGTACGAGGCAGTCAGAAGTACAATATACCCTATACAGGATACAGAAAGGGATATAGAATTCGGTAGGCCTTAAAAGTTGTTGGTCCTTGCCAAGAAGCTGACATGAAACATTTCACCTACTCATGTCCTCAGGAAGCTGCAAATAAGTAGGATTGTCGATTTAAATCTTAAGACAAGGCGATATGTTGATAACCTACAATGATGGAAATAATAAACCTTAACGAGGTTATAGCGAAGTTTATAAAGCCTATAACGATTGTTTAAAGTGCAGAGCTTTAGGGAAGCATCCTATTAAATGATAGTGGTGGTCAATCAAATTCATCAAGGCGTTCGATCTTTTTCAGTTCGTTCCGCAACAGGAACTAGATCATTTATTCATTGGAAAATGCCAGTTCGTGCGGTCGATGAGCCAAAAGATCAGGATGAACAATGAGATCAAACGGAACTATGTGAGTGCGAACAATAATGATCGACTGAAGCAAAAGGAACTATATAAATTAAACAAATTGACCCAGTACCGATCGTTAATTTTGTGGAACATTTCCTTTGAACTTGTTCGTTCCGGAACGACACAATTCTATTAAATTGAATGGACTAAACCAGTAAAATATGGTCGTTACCCCAGGTGTTCAGCAGTAGAACTCCTCACTTGTCAAGAGGTAGATAATGTTATGGAGGAGAGCGAAAATCCTTGAAGCAATTGCACCATCATTGACCGAATGCCTGGGAAAATATGTTAAAGAGGAGAGCGAAAGTGCAAGTTCAAAGTAACAGTTCTGTAAATTATAATTATGGGTTCTAGGTTCCATTCTTCCGTATATCTAGATCCTGTTGCTCCACTCACTTATTATGTTTAGTTCGATGCACCTGAATATGGGATCGGAGCTTTCAGCAAAATAGAATGAAGCAACAGACCGCATGCATCAGTCGCCAGTTCTTATTGAATTACTTGTGGGACACGATGAAGTAGAATTTGGTAGAGTTGGATCGTTTTGGAATGAACTAGCTTATAGGAACTATTCCTCAAAATGGACGATCGGTACTTGGTCCGGTTCCTTCGTTCATCTAGTTCATTTTACTCCAGTAGTTCCTTATTGAGATTATTCTCCTAGTTCCTTTTGATTCAATTATTCATCTAGATCGCTTCGGCCTTTGACCGAAATAAGTAAGGTGTAGCAATGAAAAATTGAACTAAAAGAACTAAGTAAGCGAATCTAAAAAGGCCAATTCGCCTAAGAAACGATATTGCCCAACTCTAGATTTTGGAAATTGAGCAAAAAGCTTACTTCCTGCCTCTACCGATCAGATTTATTTCATTATTCAATTATTTGTGCAACACACTGAAGTAAAGTTGTGTTGAGTTGGGTAATTCTGAAACATGTATCTTCAAAGAAACTATTCCGTAAAAGGAAAGATCAGTACTAGGTCTGGTTCTTTCGTTCACATAGTTCCTTTTGATCCAGTCGTTCCTTTGGACAATTGAATTAAAAGGACCAATGGAACTAAATTACCTAGTTTTTATGCTGATCGAACCGAAAAATATATTACCGCTTCATAAAGAAAATTTTGTAACTCTAGAATGTTGAAGTTGGGTCGCTCTGGAAAGACAATTTTCAAATGAACTATTCTGCAAAGGGAAAGATCAGAACCAGACCCGGTTAATTCGTTCATCTAGTTCTTTTGGGTCCAGTCGTTCCATTATTATCTAAGTGCGATGCATCTGAATAGGGATCAGAGCTGTACTCGATACTTATCGTGCGCCAGTTCATATTTTTTTTTTTTACAAACGCGACAGCAGGAAGTAGGATTTGGAGTTCTTGCTCTTCTTCATCTTGGACATTAAATCCCATTTTTCATTTAGATCGTTTCGTTCATTAACCGAATTAAATGAAGTGTTCGATGGAACTAGTTCGTTTTGAGGAGTGATCCAAAGAAGATCGATCGATAGAGCTGGATTGCTCAACTACAGAAATTGGAAATTGAACAGAAATCATCTGACGGGATTTCTTCGCTTAACTTCATAAGGAGACGAATATTTCTTTCCTTTTTTCAGCTGCTGCTTTTATAGGATTGTGTAATGATGCGAGGTTCATGTCTACCATGTGTTGGGGAGCAGGGCTTTACAAATCAAATCTATTATACTTTTCTCTTAAAAATAAGCCACTCTCAATACCTATTTTGTATCCCATGTATTTTTTTCTCAATTGCTTTATATTTTCAATATACATCATTTGCAATTTCCAGTATCCTCATTGTGGTGGTTGGAAGATAGATGGCGTAGATCTTTAAGCTATGTTCGAGGTCTTGGAAAGGCCAGCATTAAATGAAATTGTACGGTTACGCTAAGAAATTGTTTGGCACTAAATTAAAAAGAAAAAAACATCAGGAAAATAACCAAAAATAATAAACACATGGTCACCAAGGAGATGTGCCGAAGTCTGCCTGATCGGCAAAGAAGAAGCCAAGAAGCTAAACAAGCTGACCATAATGACATTAAATGAAATGCAATGCAGATGTCAGGCTTCATCGTGGTTATTATCATTGAAATTTGGAAAGACATGGACGATGTGACAAACTTCAAAGTGGGCAAACGATTGATCGGGAGAGAAGAGAGGAGAGAAATATAGAGATAGATAGGTGGTATGGAATCCCCATAGGCATTAAGAAATTTATAAACAACTACGTACATCCTAGTGAGTGTTGCGGAATCGCCTTACCAGCCATTACTTTTGCTTACATCGCCATACATCTTCTGTTGGCCTCTGGTGGAGGTGGCGGTTGCGGCCAAGTGGGTGGGTGATGTCTTCTTCATCTGCTGGTCATTTATTATTGATAAGACAAGTAGTTGTTGGATCGTTGGTTTCTTTCTTTTGTATGACTGATTATAATTGATGTTGCAACCTATAAAAGTTGTTCGTTGTTGTTGCCGTGTGTACATGTGCCAGATGTGTGCCTTTATTAGGATGATAAGAGGTTGTTGGAGGAGGATAAGGAGGAGGACGACGAATAAGTTGCAATGACCAATTTGATTAGCTTTCTCTCTGGGCAATAGGTTCATGTGTGACCAATGTTTGAGGAAAACAGAAAAATCATTGAATGATAATTCATTAGGGGATTAAAATGAAGGAGAAGCATGGCGGAGAAAGATCGGAGGTTGTTAACAAGGTGCTTCTATTGACATTTGAATATTTATTACTTGAGACCTTCGGCGTAGAGATCCCTAAGTGAAATCAGCTGTTTGTAACAAACAGCTGTGGATAACTCTCGGACGCCAGAAGTTATGAAAAAAATTGAACTTGTAAGAATCCATGAAATTTACAAATGATTATCGATTTCGCGTTATTGTCATATAATTAATTGTTTCTTAATGCTATTGGTGTAGGCATGAAGCGGTTTGATCTATAGACCCCTAACTGAAATCAGCTGTTTGTATCCAACAGATGAAATCCATTGAAATTTACATGAAATGGTGCCATCTAGAACTCTTAGTGTAACCAGTTGTTTGTATCCAATAACTGAAAGTAGTGGAACGTTGAGCCCAAAAATTTGGTTTTGCCATAGATGATGAAATGAAGTGGTTTTATCTAGAGATTTCCAAGAAGAAAAATCAGCTGTTAAGTACTCAGCAACTGTCGGGCACCAGATTCTGTTGAAAATTCTTTGAACAGAATGGAGACAAATTTGAAATTGTAAGAATGCTGAGTAGATCTTGATTCTATCTATAGATCTCTAAGTGCTCTTTTATCCAAAAGTTGATTGTAGTTGACTGTAGGGAGCCAAAGGCTACTGTAAATTCTCTCAACGTTACGATGTGTGGTAGGGGAGGGTGTTGAGCAGAGCAGGGAAAGAGTGGAAGCCGCTATAACAAGCTGTTTGGTACTTAACAGCTGATTGTGTTAACTATTGAGTATGGGATAGGGAAATGAAGTCATATAGAGATCTCTAAGTGAAGTCAGCTGTTTGGAATTTAACAGTTTATTATGGCTAATCGTCAGGCGTCAGAGGCTATTGGGAAATCTCTCAATATAATGGAGAACAGTTTTAAATTATAACCTGAATGTTTGCTACTTGAAGACAATGATGTATAAATGAAGAGAAATTCGCGATCTAGATCAGATCAATCAGCTGTTTCTTGGGCGCCAGACGTTTTTTTAACATTCTATCAATATGATGGAAAAAAATTAGGCACTTCATGAGAATTTCAATGAAGCGTGAAAGAGATGTTACCATCGAATCGACAATTGAATCGAATCAATGAATTTTTGAACTTGTCATATTACGTCAGCGTAAAATTTTCCTGAAGATTAAGGAACCTCAAAAAAGAAAACAAAATGTATGATAATTTATTGGACGCCATTGCTAACATTTTGAGTCGACGTTTAGATTCCTTCGGACTATAGTAGATAATTACATGAATATACGAATGACTCAGGGCGATGATTGTTGGGCGCTATTGCTAATCGAGGAGTTCCACTATGCGGTATAGATGATTTGTCATGACTCCAATGAAAAACTATGAAGTATGATTGTATATCGAGAAATTTGCAGACAGCTTAAAAAATCCCCCGGAAAAGCCATCTCTAATTTTTGAAGTCGACATTTCTCAAGATATAAAGTTTGGGGAATGGTTAACTGCCGGGCGCCAGAGACTTCTTAATTTATGCTGCTACACAATTAAGGTGAATTTTGCTTGTCAGAAAGCTAGCATGAAATCATACGTTATAGGACGAGAAGAAAATGTGTGATTATCTATTGGGCGCCATTCTAGCTCGTTGTAAAGGAAACAAACATTTACTTTAAAGAAAGTCGGCTTGAAATCGTATGCTTTTACTCTGACCTCAGTAAAGAATTCAGATGAAGAGACGAAGGTCTTAGGTCAAAAAAAAAAAACTTGTTTATATCTTCTAAACCCTTGAACTACTGTTGGGCTCAGCATGAATCGTATTTATCAGAAAATCATCGTTACATTTTGGCTCAGATTGAACCCTCATTACTTAATAGGGAGTATAGGCGACGCGAGACAGAAAAAAATATTATCCATCGCCAGTGTCTACCAAACAACTTCCATAAAACAATCAAAGAAATGTAGTATCTCTCTGGCATTCCATTTCATTGAAAACTTCGATCATATAGAAAGAGAGAAGAGATCTTTCGCTCTAAAAAGGCATTAAACTCAAAAATTCTGCTTGAGCACGGTTGGGATTTGATCCATGGTTCCTATAGCATCTCTCGATTGTTATCTGGCGCCTTGGTGATTAAAGCCACCCCTTATCTTCATAAGATTGCACAATATGTAGTTGTATACTGTTTAACAAAAATATTGTGGGTTGTATGTAAAAAATCTGCTCTGAAAAAGGGATGTTCTGCTATGATGTCAATTGTCGGGACATTGACAAGGTTGAATTTAATTCGCAGATGCTATTTTGCAATAATACTCGACACAAATACAATATATCAAGAAACGACGACATTTGTAAGCCACTTTGCCCAATATGTCTGATGATCCGCTTAACCAATCGTGGGAATATATTATCTCTCTGGCTTTTCTTTTCATTGCAACTTTGATCATGTCGCTCCTCTCGAAAGAGAAATAAATGAAAGGATATTGACAAGGCACTTTACGTGAAAATTAGTGGCAGGATGTCTTCCATCATTACCGCTTGGACCTATTACAAGGCCTAAATAAAATCTTGGGACAAGCGTATTGGTGGTTAATAATCGGGCGCCATTGCCTATTGCCATGTAATAGAGGATTATTCTAAGCTGTGCTTAACTATTGGGAGCCACTTGCTATTGAATATTTGAGTTACAGGAACGAAATAGATTTAATCACGATCTTCATGACTCCCATAAATTAAGGAACGAGTACCTCCCTCTATCAAAAATGGATAGGAAACGGTGAGAAGTTTGGAAGGCAGATAAGAACATTTGACGAATGTCTTGTATAGTCATTAAATGTCGGGCGCCGCAATTGATTAGAAGAATGTGATCTTTAGGACAGGTTGGCGACTCATAACTCCATTTGGAAATTCACATGAAGCTGTGAAGAATTATGAGTATCGATGATTTATAAAATCTTTTAAAATCCATATATTTTAAATGGCCGAGATCATATTATTCGTCTACCAGTTTGAATTTTAAGTTTGAGATGGAACTTCAAAGGAGCTGCTCATGTTCTCCTATGAGGAAACTACTTTCAGAAGTTTTCGCCATCGGGAATCTAAATCCCAATTGGTGATCCAAGAAGATAAATTCTCGGTACCGCTTAAATCTAACATGATTTCAGACCCAATTCTCGTTTTATTTGTAGGCTTACTTCTATTCTGATTGAGTAGTTCTTAGGGACTACTGGGATTTTTCCTTGGACAGGAGAATGGTTGATAGTTTGAGGGTTAATCATAATATTCACAGGGGACTTGTGAGGATATCTACTCCTCCATCCAATTTACCTTTAACCAAAGAAAAAATTCGATCGATCCTATCTATCAAAAGATACAAATCTAATCTCTGGTCCTACAATAACATTTGTCCAGATTGTAAAATAGATTACGAATGTGGTTTACCCTTAAACAGTAGGATACACAAATTTCAATTATACGTATATATGTATATGTCAAAATCAGGTCATCATCGATCCAGTTAAACTTTAGGTGAAAATTCAAATTGGAGTATTCTCAAATGGGAAGCAGAGCTTCACCATTGAGATATCCATTCAGCCTACAAAAAGATAAAAATACGTCGTAGGCTGGGTTTATAATCTTCAAAAGATGTTGTAAAGGCGTTAAGGACCTCCTTCAAGGAAATTCTCAATAACAGTAAAACGATTATTATTTCTAAGGTATTTTCTCCCTATTTATTGCCATAAATTGCAGTATTTTGATTCCAGTTTTATTATACAGATTCGAAATGCAATGAAATGGCGATAATCATAAATAATAACAATAATAATTTTCTTTGCTACATAAACATTGAAATACGACTGGATCTTGCGACTCAATTTCAACGACGATCGAATCCGCAACAACAAAATAAACCAAATTTCTTAATAAGATGCAAAAGACGAAAAAGGAACAGAACATAAGAACCATGCTGTGGCAGAAGCCAAGGATGGCGACGACAAAGATCATGATGACGATGATGCTGCCAGCCATAACAAAGGGCCACACCCAGCATCAGGAACATGATGATGGGGGGATTTGGCAAAAGACACCAAGATGGGCATAAATTTAGTGGAATAAACACAACAACAAATTCATAAATAAGAATTAGGAAAAGGACCGGATAACATTTTAACTATTAACAGTAACAACCGGGTAACCATTCTTCCAAAATATAGAAGAGCCATAGGTATGGAAGAATATTTTTTCTATGCTACCCTATGGATTTTTAAAAGAATATCTTTTCACGGCTATCCTAAGGCGAGGATTTTTAAAAGAATATTTTTTCAAGGCTAGCCTAAGGCGTGGATTTTTAAAAGAATATTTTTCGAAGGCTACCCCAAGGCGTGGATTTTTAAAAGAATATTTTTTCAAGGCTAGCCTAAGGCGTGGATTTTTAAAAGAATATTTTTTCAAGGCTATCCCAAGGCGTGGATTTTTAAAAGAATATTTTTTCAAGGCTATCCTAAGGCGTGGATTTTTAAAAGAATATTTTTTCAAGGCTATCCTAAGGCGTGGATTTTTAAAAGAATATTTTTTCAAGGCTATCCTAAGGCGTGGATTTTTAAAAGAATATTTTTTCAAGGCTATCCTAAGGCGTGGATTTTTAAAAGAATATTTTTTCAAGGCTATCCTAAGGCGTGGATTTTTAGGCGTGGATTTTTAAAAGAATATTTTTTCAAGGCTATCCTAAGGCGTGGATTTTTAAAAGAATATTTTTTCAAGGCTAACCTAACGCGTGAATTTTTAAAAGAATATTTTTTCAAGGCTATCCTAAGGCGTGGATTTTTAAAAGAATATTTTTTCAAGGCTATCCTAAGGCGTGGATTTTTAAAAGAATATTTTTTCAAGGCTAACCTAACGCGTGAATTTTTAAAAGAATATTTTTTCAAGGCTATCCTAAGGCGTGGATTTTTAAAAGAATATTTTTTCAAGGCTATCCTAAGGCGTGGATTTTTAAAAGAATATTTTTTCAAGGCTATCCTAAGGCGTGGATTTTTAAAAGAATATTTTTTCAAGGCTATCCTAAGGCGTGGATTTTTAAAAGAATATTTTTTCAAGGCTATCCTAAGGCGTGGATTTTTAAAAGAATATTTTTTCAAGGCTATCCTAAGGCGTGGATTTTTAAAAGAATATTTTTTCAAGGCTATCCTAAGAATATTTTTTAAGCCTATGGGTCTTCCATGGAATACCAAATTTGGAAGATGCCTTGGTAGTTTAGCTACTGGCGACATATTAACTTTGCAAACGGCGTCTATGGCATTGTCTGCAGATTCTCTGAATACAACATCTGAATTGCTGCCAGCTGCCAGCCTGCCTTGCATTCGGAAAACAGAAATTTGTTTTGCCAATTCCTCGATGTGTTCTTTCATGAATATTTGATTAGTGGGCTTTGTAGCAAGATGAGATGAGAAGTAGGAACTGCAGATCCATTGTTTTGCTGCTGCTTCTTCTTTCTCCATCACTACTTCGGATGCTGTCTTCGTTGCATTTCAAAAAATTACTTAAAGGATTTCATATTCATGTTTGAGCATTGAGTCTTCCTGGTCTCCAAGCTACCCGTCTACCCGCCATTGTTTTCTGTAAATCAATTCAAACATCGCTCCGATGCTTCGTTCTCATGTTTCTCAATTTCTGCCCGGAGGCTACGATGCTGTTATTGCAACAGAAACCTTTTATTTGTGCTTAAGCTTTTGGAGGCATGAACATCGTCATCATCATCATCGGGATTTTTTTGCAAATCGTCGCGTCTTGTCGCATTGCATCTTGTCTTGAGTGGCTGAGGAACAGACTGACAGTTTGAGCCTGTCTTTCAGAATTTTCTTGTTGTTGTATGTGACTTGATTATATGTTGTCAGCTAAACCGCTCGTTTACAGAGCTGGTCGAAGTTGTTGTTATTTTTCTTTCTTCTTATTATTCTGCTTGTCATTTCTAAGCCATCACTCCAGTTTTTTGTTCCAACTTCTGCTTCGTGTTCTTGGCAATGGAATTGAATTTGAGTCCATAATTCAACAGTTATGTTGCATTACAATTTCCTATTGGAACAAGCAAGGTTAATAACATTCGCGATGATTGGTGAAGGGAGAGAGGCTTTGAAAAATAGTCTTTTAAAAATCCACGCCTTATGGAGGCTTTGAAAAATAGTCTTTTAAAAATCCACGCCTTATGGAGGCTTTGAAAAATAGTCTTTTAAAAATCCACGCCTTATGGAGGCTTTGAAAAATAGTCTTTTAAAAATCCACGCCTTATGGAGGCTTTGAAAAATAGTCTTTTAAAAATCCACGCCTTATGGAGGCTTTGAAAAATAGTCTTTTAAAAATCCACGCCTTATGGAGGCTTTGAAAAATAGTCTTTTAAAAATCCACGCCTTATGGAGGCTTTGAAAAATAGTCTTTTAAAAATCCACGCCTTATGGAGGCTTTGAAAAATAGTCTTTTAAAAATCCACGCCTTATGGAGGCTTTGAAAAATAGTCTTTTAAAAATCCACGCCTTATGGAGGCTTTGAAAAATAGTCTTTTAAAAATCCACGCCTTATGGAGGCTTTGAAAAATAGTCTTTTAAAAATCTACGCCTTATGGAGGCTTTGAAAAATAGTCTTTTAAAAATCCACGCCTTATGGAGGCTTTGAAAAATAGTCTTTTAAAAATCCACGCCTTATGGAGGCTTTGAAAAATAGTCTTTTAAAAATCCACGCCTTATGGAGGCTTTGAAAAATAGTCTTTTAAAAATCCACGCCTTATGGAGGCTTTGAAAAATAGTCTTTTAAAAATCCACGCCTTATGGAGGCTTTGAAAAATAGTCTTTTAAAAATCCACGCCTTATGGAGGCTTTGAAAAATAGTCTTTTAAAAATCTACGCCTTATGGAGGCTTTGAAAAATAGTCTTTTAAAAATCCACGCCTTATGGAGGCTTTGAAAAATAGTCTTTTAAAAATCCACGCCTTATGGAGGCTTTGAAAATTAGTCTTTTAAAAATCCACGCCTTATGGAGGCTTTGAAAATTAGTCTTTTAAAAATCCACGCCTTATGGAGGCTTTGAAAAATAGTCTTTTAAAAATCCACGCCTTATGGAGGCTTTGAAAAATAGTCTTTTAAAAATCCACGCCTTATGGAGGCTTTGAAAAATAGTCTTTTAAAAATCCACGCCTTATGGAGGCTTTGAAAAATATTCTTTTAAAAATCCACGCCGTAGGATGACTTCGAAAACTATTCTTTTAAAAATCCACGCCTTAGGGTAGCCTTTGAA
>NW_026887035.1:0-8342 GCF_032173495.1 Musca vetustissima | reverse complement strand
CAAAGCACAACCCCTTCCCCCCTTTGTGTGCTACATTTCGAGAAAATCGGATATTATTAAGATATAGCTCCCATATGTATTTTCGTCCGATTTAATGTAAATGGTGTACCAAAGTTCTCTTATAACTTTCAATTTGTTCAAAATTTTGCATATCGTACTGAATTGAAACAAGAGTGATGTGTGTTAAGTTTCGAGAAAATCGGTTCAGGTTTACATATGGCTCCCATATATATTTTTGTCCGATTTAATGTAAATTGCACACCAAAGTCCCTATATATTCTTCGATTTGCACGAAATTTAGCAGAGTGTATTGAATTGAGTTTAGAATTATGTGTGCTAAGTTTCGTGAAAATCGGTTTCGATTTAGATATAGCTGCCACATATATTTTTTTGTTCGATTTTAGTTCAATGGTGCACCAAACTCCTAATTCCAAAGTGGTGAAGGGTATCATATTGTCGGCTTAGTCTGACTTTACTACTTTCCTTACTGATTTTAATATATAGGTATTGTGATGAAAAAATTTTAGTTTCGAAATTGGGCTATATCGGTTCTCACTTAAGCATAGCACCTCATATAATGATAACTATAAATGTTCGGTAATTCTTACACGATGTAATCAATATTGGTGCAGCTTTAGGTATATCCTATACACATTTTTTTTTTTTTTTTTTTTTTTTTTTGATGACAGTTTTAATTTTGAAACAGCAGCTTCCATCGCAACACCCGGAATAAAATCCTGTGAATGTTGGTGATGACCTCATATAACTTTGCCCTCTAAATTACAGTATTTTGGGGATTTTATACATATGTTACACCCTACCCTATTTTCAAGTACCTGGAAACTGGACGTGCTTTCCATTGAAGTACTTAAAGATCTAAAGGATAAAGTATAATGATAGGAGCCAATATATTTCAAACAGCCGGAGTACTAACACTATCATCGTACCACTTTCGTTGATGCGTGTTTAGAATCAAGTTAATCACACACCTTTTGAAGTCGGTATATGTAATTATTTGTAAGTTATACGCATATAAAATGTTCATTATTTCAAAAATATGATTAATTTCGTAGAATTTTAGGACTGAAAAGACCACTATCCAACAACCATATTATAGAGAAACCGTTTAGAATACATATAGTAGTTGGGGGTAATGAATTATTAATTGCAACAAATATAAAATTGTTTTTTACGAAAGTGTTAAACTCAGCTAGTAGAGATATACATACATACCATAAATGCTAATAACAATTTGGAAACTGCAACCTACATTTCTGGTCATTCGACTACAGCCCATAAACCGCAAAATCGTGGCATTGCTAGGTATTTCAAAAATGGCAATAACACTCATACATTGCCTTTGTATACGATTATGTGTATACGTTTATTAGTCGGCAACAGTTTGTAATCTATTCGACAATGTCGTATTTTATACATACATGCGTATTAAATGGAAACACTTTTGTTCCACTTAGCACATAATTCCCTTCTAGTCCTGCCAAACCACATCAACATAACCGAAGAAGGCTTAATGCTGGCAATGTTCACACAAAATTACACACTTACGAGAGTCATTTAAGGGAGTCATTTAAGATTTAAAATAGAAGAAAAATAATTTACAAAAACAAAAAATTCCAACGGTGTTAGAAAGAGTACATGTCTGGCTCTCGTATGAACTAGGATTATTGACTTCGCTCTAAAATTAACAAAATGGTGGACCTTTGAAAAAATATTTTTGGAAAATCGCCGATTTTTTACCAAAACCCAAGTTAAAAAATAAGGAAGATCTTCACCGATTTGCTTTATCCTAGTTCATACGAGAGCTATACACTCACATAGAAACGTGTAAAAATTTGAAATCGATTGGGTTATTAGTTTTTGAGTTATCGTGCCCGCCATTCGCAAAAAAATGTTTAGAGAAAAACGCGTTTAAAGTTTGAGAAGCTGACACAATAAATCGGCTATATCTTCAAGAGTTCTTGAGATTTTCATTTGAAATTTTGTAGGGACATTCTTTAATTAGTGTAGATTCGAATTATATCAACAAAATTTTTGACCCCGAGAATGGGGGGGGGGTCCCCTTAAGGAAATTATTTGCTGTATGCTTCATTAAAATGCGGTTAATAAATACATAGTTAAATGTATATATATACATACATATATGTATGTAATTAAATATATTGCATTTTAATATAATTCGTGAAATTAATTACTTCCTCTTATGGATACACTTATAAATTATTATGTATATACCGCAAGCGTTGTTGGTTTTCATTTAGTTTACTCTGTCCAACTTTGGTCCATTCTCCTCAGTACTAGGCTGGGGTTGTG
This sequence comes from Musca vetustissima, assembly GCF_032173495.1. Lineage (NCBI taxonomy): Eukaryota > Metazoa > Arthropoda > Insecta > Diptera > Muscidae > Musca > Musca vetustissima. The sequence continues at coordinate 6,011 of NW_026887035.1, read as the reverse complement.
AATATAGTGTGAATTTTCCAAAGGGTTTATGAAATACACAAATATCCCATAGAGTAAAAAAAATGTTAGAAGGGTGCACCAAAAATGCCGATTTGAACATGTTTTGTAGAGCTATGACCGCTGATTACAAATGTGAAATCAAATTTTTAAAATCAAATTAAATTAATCGAAAAGAAAACCAATAAGGAAAGGATAAGGATATTCTACATATTTATCTTTACAGATGTCGTAAGTAAACCGACTAACATCAATCTTTAAATCTGCAATCTATTTCATACATTGTAAATAGATTTTAAGCAAACTTTACCCCCGCTATTTGGTATGCTTCACTGTTTAAAATGTTATATCAATCAGGCACCCATTGATTATTTGGTTTATAATCAACATGAATTGGTCGAAATAATATATGGAAGCTATGCTATATCTAAATCTGAACCGATTTCAAGGAAACTTGCCCGAGATTAACTTATAATAATTTCAGTACGTTTTGCCAATCGGCCTAGCTATGGGTCTTTAGTACACCATTTACTTAAAATCGGACGAAAGTATATATTCGATCTATATGTAAATCTGGGACTTTGGAGACCTATTTACCTTAAGTCGGACGAAAATATATGGGAGTTATATATAAATCTGTCCCGATTTTCTCGAAACTTGGCACACGTCATTCTTGGCCTAATTCAGTACCTAATGCCAAATTTCGTGCAAATCCAATGATATATAGGGACTTTGGTGCACCATTTACCTTAAATCGGACGAAACTATATATGGGAGCTATATCTAATCACCACTCTGTGGTATAGGGTATTATATCTTTGCGCATAAGTTTGTAACAGTCAACATGAATCGAGATAGACCCATGGTTCCTTTTGAGAATATGCCCGTCTGTCCGTCCGTCCATGTATTTTTGTGAGCAAAGTACAGGTCGCATTTATGATCTGATTTGGATGAAATTTGGCACAGCCCATTTGTTTGGCCCAAAGACGAACCCCATTGAAATTGAAGAAAATCGGTTCAGATTTAGATATAGCTCCCATGTATAGTTTCGTCCGATTTTGGGTAAATTGTGAACCAAACTCGCAAAATGTGTCTGATTGAGACAAAATTTTGCACAGCGAACTGAATAATGTCCAGCTTGATATACATGAAGTTTTGATGAAATCGGTTCAGATATAGATATATTTCTCCATTATGTAGTTTATCCGATTATATGTAAGTTATGCACCAAACTCCCTATATTTGTAGTTTATCCGATTATATGTAAGTTGTGCACCAAACTGTCAATATTTTTCCGATTGGGACAAAATTTTGCACAGCCTACTGAATTAGGTCCTGTTTGATATTTATGAGGTTTTGTTGAAAACGGTTCAGATTTAGATATAACTCTCATATATAGTTTCGTCCAATTTTTGGTAAATGATGCCCCAAACTTTCCATATTTTTTCCGATTGAGACAACATTTTACAGAGCGTATTAAAATAGGTCCACATTGATATAAACGGAGTTTTGTGAAAATCGGTTCAGATTTGGATATATCTCCCCTATACCGATTTTTTGGTAAATGGTCTACCAAACTCCCATGTTTTGACCGATTAATACAAAATTTTGCATAACGTATTGAAATAGGTTATTATTAATGTATTCGACGATTTGTAAAAATCGGTTCAGATTTAGATAGGGCTCCCATATATAGTTTCTTCCGATTTTTGGTAAATGGTGCACCGAGGAGCCTACGTCTGGTCCATATACACGAGATAAGATTGTGAACAGAGCTCTGTGCTGCAGCATACCAACGGTTGCTCAATTAGGTACAAATTTACATATAGCTCCACACACATTATTTTCCTAGATTTCATACAAATCGTACACAAATGAATCCGATTGACATACAATTTTTCATAGATTTCCGAATGGTATGTGCATTGAGTTTTTTACTTGGTTCACATATCTATGTAGATCACATGTAGTTTCGCCCTATTCCATTTCAATGGTCCTCTAAAGATGAGATGTCTGTTCTATCCACAGGATATTGTATATATTAGCATCTCTTGTATGTATCCAAAGTGGTGAAGTCGGCCCCGTCCGACTTTTGAGCTTTCTTTACTGGTTTTAATATAAATTTTGTGCAGAAAAATATGAATTTTTGACTTCGGCCTCATGCCGTTTATAAACCGCGACCCACAATGATAAAAAAATTACTGGTGTAAAGCTCAAAGTCCCCAGGTTTGAAATATATAATGCTTTTTCCTCTTTACCTTCTTGCAACAAAAACAAAAAAAAGAAAAGAAAAATGGATTCCAGGCCCATAGTGAACCTTCACATTCCAAAACTTCAGTAAATTTTGTCACATGGAATGTTCTTTGACTATTCTGCAATATTTTACTGACACGTGTATAATGTGTCTTAATAGCATATTAATGAGTCTAGGACAATAGCAAGATATGCGATATTTCATATTGTTTAAAGAAGAAGAAAAAAACACGAAAAAAACAACAAACAAAAAATCAATATCAAATTCCAGTTGACAAAGGTCGAATATGTAGACTAGACAAACTTTATACACATTTCCCCCCTTTAAATACATTTTATTTGTTGAAGCATTTGTGCTGGTTTCTTATAGATTTAATAAAAAAAACCCTCCAGTGTGTACTAGCTTTGCGAATAAATAACATAGATCAGCATAGAGATTTTTTTGTGTGACTTAGTGGACACAGTGTGGGGTCATTAGGTTTGCAATGAGGGTAACCGTTCACGTCATCCTTTGGTTATACGTGTCCTGCAGCAGATGTCCTAATGAATATTCATAGACGCCAGTCGAGTCCAAGTCGATTCAACAACAACAACAATGTGGTGCGGAAACAACCCCAAACTCATCACTGACTAACAAAAAGAAAATATTTTTAATTATTCTATGTTCCATCGAAAACAAATAAAAAAATGAAAAAAAAACTTTGATGATTTTTCCCGTAAATTCTGATGCTGTTAATATATTCTCTGCATACCATGAAAATATATTTTGTTGTAGGTTATTCTTTTGTTTTTGCTGCTGTTCAACATGCCACAATTGTTCTTTGTGGTATATTAAATTAATAAATTATAATACCGCACTGAAATGGGAATACTTGTACTTTTTGTATAAGGAATTTATTATTCTCCATTTTGCACATTAATATTTCCCTCATGAATGAATATGTTTTTTTTAAAGAAATTATAAAATAAATGTTTAGTGTAAGCAAAAAGTTTAATATGAAAAAATATGGTAAAAATTTAGTTAATATTGCAAAGGGGAGATTTAGTTAACTTGCCATAGCAGAAAAAAGTAATTAATCAAAATGGCAGCAAATTTGAAGAATGAAGGGCACGGTTAAAGCTGAAGCCAAGGTTCGTCTTTTGAACTTTGTTTGCAAACTTGAAAACATGGAACAACATGATAAACTAAAACCTCTGTGGTTTAAAAATTTGACTAAGATCTTCAAAATATCAAAAAATCTAAAAATATTGAAAAAGTCAAACTACAGTGCTTTAAATTGGAAAATAGAAATTATATCTGTGTCTAAAAGTAAATGGAGCTGAAATTTTAAGGTCGGTGTTAAATGTTGCATAGACGTTACTAATACTTCCAGAATGATTGCTATTGCAAGTGGGATGTATCGGTCCACGTTTTGGTATAGCCCCCATATAACGGTTCTCCCTAATATTCGATATTTTAAAAATTTTGGACACGTTTTCTAATCGAATTGGCACATCTCCGTACCAAAAACTATTAATATTGACCCAAGTTTGGGTAGCCCTCATATATTCTGGAGATTATCGAGATGTTTTCCAACAGAACTGGCTGTATTTGGCATTTATGGTCCTCATTAAATATCAAATATCTGTACCAAAAATTATTAATATTATGCCAAGTTTCAGGTAGCCAACATATAACAGTAGGCACCTTTGAACAGCGCTCATAAAATTTTGGTTTAAAAATTTTCCGAACCGCAACCACACTTTTGTATATGACAATCCTGTTCTCTATCGCGATCAAATTTTTGGTTGATGCGCGCAAAAGTTATCGAGATTTTAATTTTGGGCATAAGAAAAAAATATTAAAATTACGCCGTTTATTATATTGACCAAAAACGTTGATATATATATTCCTTCGTAAAATGAGAATATGAATATATTATAATAATCGCATAAAAGTTGCAGATCTTCGCGAAATATGAGAAAAATAAAAAAATATAGCAGATTACATCAGTATTTTCATTATATTAATGATATACACACACCTAAAAATTAATTTAAAAATATCTACATAATCTAAACACCATGATGAATCAAATGATATCAAAATCACACAAGTCCGTGTAGCGGTTTGTAAATCACAGCGACAACAAAACAAGAAATTGAAGAAAAATATTTGTTTTTGGTTAGAATAATAATGTCATCATATTTATATTTTAAAATTTTATACAAGAAATTTCAAAAAAAATGTTGGGGTTATTCTGCTTTTTTATATTTCGCCGATTGACATATATAATAATCACTTTTTGTGTATAAGTATACGCCTTGCGGATTCCGATAAATCTTAGGGTTCTATAAATAGGAATAAATCTTAAAATAAAACTATATTATGAAATATACATTTTAAATTGCGTCTAAATCGCGTAATTCTCAAAATCATTTGATGCGCATGCGGTTTCGAGGAAGTACTGAAGTTTATCTTCCAACCCATATATATTTAGTGAAATTTCATTTGACGGCTAAGATGAGCCACACGTTGCATTCAAGTACCCCAAATTTCCGAAATTTCCACGCGAATAATTTCCGAAAACTCCATATGCCATTAACGCGCAACCGATTTCGGTGTGTACCCTAAACAAATACATCGATCTATACCGATTTCAATGTGGTCCATTAAGAACCATGTGCCAGCTCACACCATTTTTGAGATAAATTGGGTACATCTTTCTTTCGGCTGAAGTTTTAATGTTCTCTTTTTGAAAAAGATCAAAATCCGTATGAGGTCATTTATTGAAGCGGAAATGATCCACAGAAAACGCAAATAAATCCGCGATATTTTCAAAAATATTTTTTGCCAAATTTCGTGTTTTTGGAAATCCAGTTCCCGCCGTTCTAGTAGATGGATTTTTACGAAGATGATTTTATATCATCCGAAACGTAAAAAACCTTATTGATCGCGGGTACCCATATCATTCAGTTGACAGAACTAAAAATTTGGCCCAAAAAATAGGTTTTTTTTAGAAATTTGATCGCACAAAATTTTCACCATCGGATGAGTATTACTCTGAAGCTGTGCATACTACATACACAAAATACATATCAATAATCTTATAATCGATTTTTAGAAATTCCTGTTTGCGTATTAAAGCTAGAAGTAAAACTAAAAAAACTCTCAAAATCGAGCTTCAAAAATGTCAACATCATTTAAAGGTAGATGCAGTTAAAATTTTGAAAAATGATACATAAGGGGCGTAGTCCCCATTTTGTTGGCTTCTAGTTTTACCTCTTCCTTACTTTTTTCGAATATTCAGTACAGTCCTTCTAATTACTTGTCCAGATTACCTTCACGGTGGGTTGTGTTGTGATTTTCGGATTATACTCTACTCGAAAACACACAAAAAATAATGTTTTCGGTCCATTTCATCCCAAAATTTTAATCTGATCACACCGAAAATTGTAGGCGTTGTTCTTGACCATAACTGGAACTTCATGAAAAATTGCAAAGCCATCAGCGCGATATTTCTCCCTCTAATGTGGTAATGGGTTACTAAATAATAATAATTATTGACCGATCTTTATCAAAACATGCTTATTCTGGCCCGATCCCCTTCTCCATGCAAAAATTCACGGTGTTTGGGCCATAATTGCGGCCTCTGGAGCGACCAGAAAAACCGACAAAAATTTAGTATTTGGTCCATTTCATCCCCTAAATATTATCCATCTTTTCCAAAAACAATAGGGAGCAATACTGAACTTAGTCAAGCGGCGCCACAATACACATA